>NC_061845.1:1637642-1645142 GCF_019202785.1 Penaeus chinensis
ATCTCTATCTCTATCTCTATCTCTATCTCTCTTTCTCTCTCTCTCTCTCTCTCTCTCTCTCTCTCTCTCTCTCTCTCTCTCTCTCTCTCTCTCTCTCTCTCTCTCTCTCTATCTCTATCTCTATCTCTCTCTCACTTTGCCTCGTTCCATTAAAGAAACCGTTGTCCTTTATGTGTGTTTTTGTTTACGTTTTTCTCCTTTGTTTCCATTTCTTGGGAGGGAGTGGGGGAGGGGGAGGGGGGGAAGGGGGAGATGTGAGACGTGTATTCAAGTCACTGTCACTGTTTCCCGAACTGTTGTCTCGCTCGAAGGAAGAAAATGAGAGAGGAAGAGAAACAAGGCAAAGGAAGGGGGAGAGAGAGAAATGAGAGAGAGAGGGAGAGAGGGAGAGAAGAAGAAGAAGAAGACGAAGAAGAAGACGAAGACGAAGAAGACCGGTTAAGTATTTTCTTCCCTCAAGGTCGGGTTTTGCTCCTCCTTCAGTCGGGAGGCGGAGATGATGAAAATTTTGGTCGTAAAAGCGGAAATGGAGCTCGTGCCTTCATGTCGGCGCCGAGGATGGGGGCGGGGCTAGGGATAGAGGGAGGGGGGGATGGGGAATGGGGTTAAGGATAGAGGGATGGAGAGATAGAGAGGGATGGGGAGAGGAAGGGAGGGATTGGGATGGAGGGGCGAAGAAGGAGGAAGGGATGGGATGGAGTGAGGAGGGACGGAGGGATGGCGAGGGAAGGAGGAGATTGATGGAGGGATACGGAGTGAGGAAGGAATGAGATGGGATGGGAAGGAGAGAGAGGAATAAAAAGACAAAGGACGAGAGGGAAGGAGAAAGGAGAGGGAGAAGTTGGGAAGGAGGAGGAGGAGCAGGAGCAGGAGCAGGAGCAGGAGCAGGAGCAGGAGCAGGAGGAGCAGGAGGAGCAGGAGGAGGAGGAGGAGGAGGAGGAGGAGCAGCAGCAGGAAGAAGAGGGGGAGGGGGAGGGGTAAAGGGTATGGGGGAGCTAATGGCGACGACATTCTTCAGCTGATAAAGGGGCGGTCGTAGCCTGATCGTGAGTCGCGTTACGTTCGGTGTAAACACTCCCGCCGTGTTGGAAGCGGGAGTGGCGCTTGCTCCTTCTTTTTCGTCTCTTCTCTTCTCTTCTTTCTTCTTTCTTGTTTCTTTCTCCCTTTCTCTTCTCTTCCTGTGTGTGTGTGTGTGTGTCTCCCCATCATCTATCTCTCCTTTCTTCCTTCCCTTCTTGCGTGTGTTATTATACTAAAACAAAAGCTAAGGCGCTAAGCATATAATGAGTATGTTTGACTGTTAATTCTAAGTGCAGGTTATTGAACGCTTCCCATTGTCTTTAGTATTGGCTTTTCCTTGAACTTAATGACGATTGCATTAAAGTCCTTTTGTTTCTTTCCAGGTAAGTCCGCTAATGCTCAGTCATAAAGGGTGTCGGTAAGTACGGGAGCATATTTTTCTTCGCGTCCTCCTTCTCCAATTTAGCTTCGTCTTTGTGTGCCTCTTCTCCCATTTCTTTTTCTTTTTTTTTCCTTTTTTTCTTCTTCTTTTTACTTTTTCTTCTTCTCCTCCTTTTTTTCTTCTTCCTCTGCTCTTCTTCCTCTTTATTCTTCTCCTTTTCCTCCTCCTCCTCCTCCTCCTCCTCCTCCTCCTCCTCCTCCTCCTCCTCCTCCTCCTCCTCCTCCTCCTCCTCCTCTTCCTATTACTACTACTACTATTGTCTCTTCTCCCTTCCTCCTCCTCCTCCTCCTCCTCCTCCTCCTCCTCCTCCTCCTCCTCCTCCTCCTCCTCCTCCTCCCCTTCCTCCTCCTCATCCTCCTCCTCTACTTCTTCTTCTTCCTGTTCCTCCTGTTCCTCCTCTATCTCCTCTCTCCGCCGCTCCCTTCCCTCTCTCTCCCCTTCCCCTTCTTCCCCTTCCCCTTCCCCTTGTGACGTCATAACAATGCCCCATATCCCCCCTCCTTCTCTCTTTTACTCCTTTCTCTTTTTCAATCATTGCCCATTTTCTGCCATTACTTTCCTTTCATCGCCCTCGTTTCGGTCTTTCTTTGTCCCAATACTGTCCTGCCCCCCCCCCCCCCCCCACCCACCCACCCACCCCTACTCTATTGCTCCATCATCGCTTTCCTTTGAACGTTTGTCCGCTTATCATTGTGTGTGATGATTCGTGTGCGTATGTGTGGGCGTGTGTGTGCGTGCGTGCGTGCGTGCATTCCTTCGTTTGTTTCTTCGTTCGTTCCTTCCTTCCTTCCTTCCTTCCTTCCTTCCTTCCATACTTATGTTGTAACACTAACCATTTCCACCTTCCTCATTCTCCTCCTCCTCCTCCTCCTTTCTTCTTTGAACGTTTCTCTTTTATCGCCCCTCTTTTTTGCTTTTCTTTTTCTTATTTTTTTTCCTCCCTATCTCCTTCCCTCACCTTCGCCCGGACTTCATTTCGGAAGTGACGTCAGAAGCGCCCGAGTACTTGCCTCCAGCCGAGCATTTTGCTTTCTGCTCGAACGGCGTCGTGAGATATCCCCCCCCCTCGCCTCCCTCCCCTCCCCTCCCCTCCCCTCCCCTTGTTATGGAGTTTTTTTTTCTTTTTACTTTTTTTGTGTGTGTGAGGGAGAGGGAGAGGGAAGGAGAGAGAGGGAGGAAGGGTGAGAGAGAGGGAGCGAAGGTGAGACGGAGAGAAGAGAAGTGTGTGCGTGCGTGCGTGCGTGCGTGCGTGTGCGCGCGTGTGTGTATATATATTTATATAAATTGATATATATATATTTATATATTCAAATAAATATATACATATATGTATATATACATATATACATATATACATATATACATATATACATATATACATATACACACACACACACACACACACACACACACACACACACACACACACACACACACACACACACACACACACACACACACACACACACACATATATGTATGTATGTATATGTATGTATATACATAGAGATAGAGAGATAGAGAGATAGAGAGATAGAGAGATAGAGAGATAGAGAGATAGAGAGATAGAGAGATAGAGAGATAGAGAGATAGAGAGAGAGAGAGAGAGAGAGAGAGAGAGAGAGAGAGAGAGAGAGAGAGAGAGAGAGAGAGAGAGAGAGAGAGAGAGAGAGAGATGGAGTGAGGGACATAGAAAGAAAATCATGTGTGTTTGTCTGTGCTTTACATTTGTGCGGATGTGTGGTTGTGTATTCTTGTGTATATGTGTACTTGCGTATGTGTATGTGTTTGTACTTAAGGTCACGGCCAACCTCTGACAGGTTATGCTCTGAGGGGCGACGGGCGTGGGCGGGCCTGGCTCCTGCCCGACGCCGATGAGCGCCTGGCATCCGCTCGTTAGCCGGCATTAAGGGCATCGGCCGGGGGGGGGGGGGGGATTAGACTAATGGCAATAACGTGTCGGAGGCGCTGGCGTGCGCGTTTTATTGCCGGGATCGCATTCTCCGGATCGCTAGGCCCCCGTGCATGCATACCTATGTGCACGCACTCGCGGACAAACGTACACGTACACATATTCACGCACACGAACACATTTACGCACACGAACACATTTACGCACACGAACACATTTACGCACACGAACACATTTACGCACACTTACACGCGCCGAGAGGGCTTGTCGTGCTTCTACACAGTGGATGTCAGCCTCTTATCCTTGACGTCAGCCTCTTGTCGGAATCCGTGGTCACGAGAGACGAGGAAGTAGAATCGAACGAGTCGTTGTGGTTTATGGTATCTATTATTTATTTATTATTTACTTCAACCACAACTTCACGCCGTTCGACGTTACGAATGAACGACCCCATTTTATATAATCCTTTATATCGTGAATTAAAGGTGACTTGAGTTGCGGCGTTTCCTCCGTTCTCCACGCGAGAGGCTCCTTCGGCGCCGCGATCCGGTTTCTCGGCCGGTTTGAACCGGTGCTCCTTTCGGGCCGAAGGGAAGGCGGTCGCAGAGTCGGACGTGTGTTTCGTTCAGGGAGGACACTCGCGCGCGTAGTCTCTCTTTTGCTCCAATAACCCTTACCCCACATCACACCAAACGTACACACCGGGCCAAAACTAAAACCCACACGTACCCCAACAAACACATACAAAAAAAAGAAAGAGAAAAAAGAGGAAGAAGAGAGAGAGAAAAGAGAAAGAAATAGAGAGAAGAGAGAAGAGAAAGAGGGGAGGAGAAAAAGTGAGGAAAGAAGAAAAGGGAGAGGAAAAAAAGAGAGAAGAGGAAAGAGAGAGAAAGAAGAAAAGAGGAAAATAGGAAAGAAGGAAGGGGAAGAAAGAGAAAAAAGGGGAAGAGAAGAAAGAGAAGGAAAGAAAGGGGAAAGAGAGAAGGAAAGAGAGAAAAAAGGGGAGAGAGAAAAGAAAGAAAGAAAAGAGAGAAAAAAGAGAGGAGGAATTACACAAAAGCTGAGGATGAAGACAAACTGGGGCCTTATTGCAAATGTAGAAGCAAAATAATGAATTTGAAGTTATTCCCTAGACTGCCGCGGCCTCTTCGGTATTATCATTTTCATAATTCTCTTCTTCCTTCTCCTCCTCATCTTCATCCTTATCCTCCTCTCTTCTCCTCATCTTACTTTTCTCTTTCCATTTTTTTTTTTCTCCTTTTCAGCTCTTCAAGGGCCTCTTTCAATTCTGCTCTCGTTTCATTTTCCTTCTCCTCCCCTTCTCCTTCTCCTTCTCCTTCTCCTCTTCCCTTCCTCCTCTTCTACTTCTCCTTCTCCCCTTCCCTTCCTCCTCTTTTACTTCTCCTTCTCCTTCTCTTCCCTTCCTCCTCCTCCCCTTCTCCTTCTCCTCTTCCCTTCCTCCTCCTCCTCCTCCTCCTCCTCCTCCTACTCCTCTGCTTCTCCTCCAACTCCTTCTCTTCTCCTCCTACCTCCTCCCCTCTTCCCTCCTCCCCCCCTCCTCCTCCCCTCCTCTTCCCCTTTCCCCCTTCTTCCCCTCCTCCTACCCTCCCCCTATCCCCCACCTCACCTTCATGGTACCCCCCCTGACCTTGCATCGACCAACCACCCCGAAGGGAAAGCGTTCCGTCTCCCCCCTCCTCCCCTCCTTTCCTATTTCCTCCCCCCCCCTACCCCCCCTAAATTCCCTCCTCCTCCTCCTCCTCCTCCTCCCCTCCTCCTCCTTTCCCCCCCCTCCTCCTCTCCCTTCTACTTTCCCTCTACAGCTCTTTCTTTCTTTCTTCCTATCTTCTTCCTCCTCTCCCTGCTCCTCCCCTCCCCCTCCTCCCCCTCCTCCTCTCCTCCTCCTCCTCCCCTCCCTCCTCCTCCCTTGAAACTTCCGGGGGAGACTGCAAAAATCACAGTGCGATGATAATCTTTATTTGGGGGGTTGTATTGACTGGGATTGTGGTTAAAGAGGAAAGGGAAAAAGAGGGAAAGAAGAAGGAAGAAAGAGAAAGGGAAAAAGAGGAGAGAAGGGGGAGGGAAAGGGAGGAAGGAGGGAAGGAGAAAGAGAAAAGAGTGATGAGGCGAGAGGAAAAAGGAGAAGAGAAGGAAAGGAAAGAGAAAGAAGAAGATAGAAGCCCTGAAGGAAAGGAAGTGTGAGCAGGAAGGAAGGAGAGAGAAAATTTTTGAAGAAGGGGGGGAGTGCAATGGGGGGCCAGAACTCCCTTTCAGGCAGAGCTCGTGGTGTGGGTACATGTTGTGGTTGTGGTTTTAAATAAAAATAATATTATAATATATATTTAATTTTAAATATATATTTATATAAATAATTTTGTGTTATCTCTGAATATTCGTTTTAAAAATTTTTTTCTCATTTTGTATCTTTTAATTCTTGTTTTTTTCGTACTCTCTCTCACTCTACTTATGTGGTATCTCTCTCTCTCTCTCTCTGTCTTTCTCTCTCTCTCTCTCTCTTCTCTCTCTACTCTCCTCTCTCACTCTCTTTTCTCTCTCTCTCTCTATTCTCCTCTTTCTCCTTCATTCTCTCTCTCTCTCTCTCGTCATCTCTCTCACTCTCTCTCATCTCTCTCTCTCTCCTCTCTCTCCTCAAAACTCTCTCTCTCTCTCTCCCCCTCTTCTCTCTTTCTCCCCTCTTTCTCTCTCTCTCCCCCTCACCCTCCCCTCCCTCCATACCTACCTTTCTTCTCTCTCACTCTAACTCTCTCGTCTCACTCGCCTCGTTCTCTCTCTCTTCTTCATTCAGTCATCTCTCTCTCTAACACCTCTCTCTCTCCAACTCTCATCGCTCGCTCTCACACCTTTTCCCTATCCTCTCGCTGCAGGCTGTACACCCGTTATTAGAGTATGTTTCCTGTTATCGACGCGATCCCTCCGCCCCGACTAGCGCTCTTGAGACTCTCCCTGGGGGTCACTTCCCGCCGAATTATTCACTTTTATCACGCCCATGAATCTCAAAGCTCTCACACGCACACACACACACACACACACACACACTCACACACAACACACACACACAACACACACACACACACCCACACACACGACACACAACACCCACAACAAAAATCGCGCACACTCACACACCACACAGATATATATATATATAATATATTATAATATATAAGAGAGAGAGAGAGAGAGATGAAGAGAGAGAGAAGAGAAAGAAAGTAAAAGTATGAAAGAATAAAAAAAAGAAATTAAGAAAGAAAGAAAGAAAGAAAGAAAGTAGAAAAAAAAAGAAAGAAAGAAAAAAGATTGAAAGAAAGAAAGAAAGAAAGAAAGAAAGAAAAGAAAGAAAAAAGAAAAGAGAGAAGAGAGAGAGAGAGAGAGAGAGAAGAGAAACATACCCCTCCTCCCTCTCGCCTACGAACCCTCCTCCCCACCTGCCACATGGTGGCTGCAATGCATTATAAACCTCCATTCATCTTACATTTTGTTGTGCACGTTTAGCAGTTTCCTTCAAGATCACGTTGCAATGTACCTTTTCTCCTACACCTGCTGAGCCATTTCTCTCTCGCATCTTCTCCTCATCTCTCTCTCCTCTCCTCTCTCTCTCTCATATCTCTCTCTCTCTCTCTCTCTCGTCTCAAATCTCTCTCATCTCTCTCTCTCTCCTCTCTCACCCTCTCTCAATCGCTCGCTCTCATTTTGCTCCCTCTTTTTCTCCTCAGCTCTTTTTCTCTTTCTCTTTATCTCTCTCACTCTTTCTCATTCTCCCAATATTCTACCTTCACTTTCCTTTATATCCATTCTCTCTTTTCTCGCCTTCGAATTCAGAGTAGGAAAGTAGAAAGAAAATAAGATAAAGGAAGAGAGCAGAAGAGAGAGCGAGTAAAAAGGAATAGGGAGAGAGAAAGGGGGCGAAGATTATATTTAACAAGAATGTGGACGAGAGATTACAAGACAGAGATTTTTACACACAACCCCGGGAGAAAGAGAGCAGAGAGAGAGAAGAAGAGAAGAGAGAGAAGAGAAGAAGAGAGAGAAAAGAGAAGAGAGAGAAGAGAGAGAAGAAGAGAGAGAGAAAGAAGAGAGAGTGAAGAGATGAGAGAGATGTGAAAAG
>NC_061845.1:1647642-1660936 GCF_019202785.1 Penaeus chinensis
ATGTTAATGTTATGTTAAAACACCGAGAAACCCATATCAAAGTCCTTTTATTATATTTATCTTAATATCACTTTTTAATTAATAAACATAAATTTAAAAACCATAATAATTAAAAATTAAAATAACGCAAAAAAAATTAAACCCACTCATTCCTCTCCTTGATCCTTACATTCTCCTCCTTACCTTATTCATGATCTTTTAAATTCTTTTTTTAAAAAAAAATTATAAATAAAAAAAAATATAAAAACCTCAAATAAAAAACAAATATCTGCATTCTACATTTTCTCCCCTTCTTTTTAAAATAAATTTTAAAACGTAAAAAAATTTTTTTATTCTTTTTTGTTAATAAAAATATTTAATAATAAAATAAATAATATAATTTTATAAATAATAAATTATATATTAAAAAAAATTAAACCCTATTATAATTTAAACCTATATCTTTTTTTTAATATAAATCATTAATTTTAATAAAAATACATAAATTATATTTATATTTTTTAATAAAACTCTGTTATAAAAAGTTTTATAAAATTCTTATCTTTTATTAAAATTTTAAATTTTAAATATTCTCTTTTAAATAAAAACTATAAATACAATTAAACCACAATTTCAACCCACCCAAACACCCCTGAAAGTCTTTTAAACATCCTGGCTTCTGTTCGTTTTTCTTTTTCTCTCTTTCATCCCTTGTCCTCTCCTCGTTCTCTTTTTCCACCGCCTTCTCCTCCGTCCTTCGTTCTCATTCTCCTCTTGCTCTCCTCCACCTCCTCCCCCCCCCTTCCCTTCCCTTTTTCCGCTTGCCACTTCCCCTTCCTCTTCCCCTTCCCCTCCCTCCAATATTCCTCCTCCTCCTCCCCCATTCCTTCGTCTCCCATTCGTCCTCCTCCACTTCTTTACCTTACTCTCACCCTTCCTTTCTTTTTGTAACTTCCTTCCTTATTTCCTTTCCTACAGCTATATCATTTGGTTTGATTATTTTTCTTATTCATTTCCTTTTCGTGAAGCTAATAGAGAGAAGGGGGAGAGAAATCTTCTTTGTTTTCATTTTGCCCCCTTTAATTTAATTAACTTTTATCCCCTAAATAAAATAAAAAACTGTTTTGTTCATGCGCTACCTCGGTCAAAATCTAATCTGCCCCTGTGATTTTTCTCTCTGTCTTTTCTTGCTTCACTCATCTTCCCTATCCTCTCGCTCCTTTTCTTTCTCATTCTCACTTCTCGCTCCCTCTCACATCCCTCCACCTTTCTCGTCCTCAGGCGCTCTCTCTCTCTCTCCACTGTCTCTTCTGTCTCTCCTTCCTCTGTCTCTCTTCTCTCCAACTCCTTCCTCTCTCTCATTCTCTTCTCGTCTCTCTCTTCGCTCTCTCTCTCATCTCGTCTCTCTTTTTTTCCTCCTCTCTCTTACTTCTCTCTCTCTCTTTTCTTCTCTCTCTCTCTCTCATCCTCCCTCTCTCCATCTCTCTCGTCTCTCTTCATCCTCTCTCTCCCTCTCTCTCGCTAACTCTTCATCTCATCCTACTCTCGCTCGTCTCGTCCTCTTCTTCTCCTCCTCTCTCTCTCTCTCTCTCGCTCTCTCTCTCGCCTCACTCTCTCGCTCTCTCGCTCGCTCTCTCTCTCCTCATCACTCAGCGTCAGTCGCTCTCTATCTCTCTCTCCTCTCTCTCTCTCTCTCTCGTCGTCTACCTCTCTCTCCTCAAATCTCCTCTCACTCTCTCCTCCCCCCCCCCCCACCAAAAACCCCCCCCCCCCCCCCGCCCCCCCCCCCCCCCCCCCCCCCCCCCCCCCCCCCCCCCCCCCCCTCCCCCCCCCCTCCCCCCCCAAGGGCCAAAAAAAAAAAGAAAAAAAAAACCCAAAAAAAAAACCCCAAACCCACCCACCCCCCCCACCCCCCCACCCACCCACCCAAAAAAACCACCACCCCCCAAAAAACCCCCCCCACTCTCTCTCTCGCCCCTCTCTCTCCTCTCTCTCTCCCTCTCTCCTCTTCTCTCTCTCTCTCCTTCTTTTTTACATTGTATAATCCCCCCTTTTCAAAAATAATCGACAAATTTGGGCTCGCATAATACATCCACTCTAAATAAAACGACTTTGTTTTTAATCCTTATTTCTCCCGCGTTTTTTCCCTTTTGCGATGACCTTTAATAAATTTTTGCAAAGGGCAATGTTCTTTGCTGCGATGATTGCTGGATTCCCCCCTCCGGCCCCAGTGAATGTGTGGCGAGAGAGTTGAAAAGTCGAGACAGAGGATGATACACAGAGAGAGAGAAGAGAAAGAGAGAGAGAGAGAGAGAGGAGAGAGAAGAGAGAGAGAGAGGAAGAGAGAGAAAGGAGTAAATTTTGCAATTGATTTCGAAAAAAGGGAAAGGCCAATAGGGGAAATCCCGCCTTGTCGACTAATGTGACCGCCTTAATTTCCCCGGTGTGATCGGTTTGTTTCCCGGCGGTAAGACAACAGTAACCTAACAATCTAACGTTCTAACCCCCTGGGGGGGGGAAAACCCGCCACCCCCCCTTTGGATGAAGAAGGATACCACTGTACTCAGGAGGCTAAGAAGAGGAGGGGGGGAAGTGTTTTTTATTTTCTTGTTTGTCGGGTTTTTTTTTTCCCCGGGGTTTTCTCCTTTTTCCTTTTTCCCTTTTTTTTGTTCGTTTTTTTTTCCCTCCTTATTGGTTTTCTTTCCCCCCCTATTCCCCCTTTTCTCCGGTTCCTTTCCTTCTCCTCTCCTTTTCTCCCTTCCTTTCCCACCTCCTTCCTCCTCCATTTCCTTCCCCCTTTCCCCTTTACCTCCACCTCCTCCTCCTTTTCTTCTTCTTCTTCTTCTTTTTTTTCTCCTCCTCCCTTCTCCTTCTCCTTCTCCTTGTCCTCTTCGTCCTCTTTTCCTCCTCTAAACCCAACCCCCAACACCGCTCCCCCTCCCCCTTTCCCCCCTTCCCGCCTTTCCCTCCAAAGGGAAATTGTTAATAATCTCAACGTCCATCGAAGAATGCGAGGAAAATTGTTGTGTCAGCCCCCTTTTTTTTCTTGCTGTGAACTCTCTCTTCTCTCTCCTCATCTCTGCTCTCTCTCCCTGTCTCCATCTCTCTCCGTCCCCTCCATCCTCATCTCTCTCTTTTCCCTCTCTCTCCTCTCTCTCTCTCCCTCCCTCTCTCCTCCTCCTCCTCTCTCCTCTCTCAATTTCCCCCGTCTCCTCTCTCTTTCTCTCTCCCTCTCTTTCTCTCTCTTTCTCTCTCTCTCTTCTCTCTCTCTTTCTCTTTTCCTCATCTCCTCTCTCTCTCTCTCCATCTTCCTCTTCCTCAACCCCCCTCACTCCTCTCTCCCTTTCCTTCCCCTTTCCTCACTCCCCTCCTCTCACCTCCTTTCCCCACCCCCCCCCCCTTCCCCCTCCCCTTCCTCTCTCTCCTATCCTCTCTCTCTCTCCTTCGTCTCTCTCCCCTCATCTCCTCTCTCTTTTCTCCCCTCTTTCTCCCTTTTCCTCTCTCTCTCCTCTCTCCTCTCTCCCCTTACTCTCTCTCTCTTTCTCTTTTTCTTCCTCCTCTCTCTCTCATTTCTACATCTCCCCCCACCTCCCCCACTCCCCCCCTTTTTTCACCTCTCTCTCTCTCCACTCTCTCTCCATCTTCTCACTCCTCCCCATCTCTTTCTCTTTCTCTTTCTCTCCATCTCCATTTTCCTCTCTCTCCTCTTTCTCTCTCTCTCTTCTCCCCTTTTTGTCTCTCTCTCTCTCTCTCTCTCTCGTCTTTTCTTTTTCTCTTTCGCCTCTCTCATCTCTCTTTCCTCTCCCTCTTTTACTCTCTCACTCTTTCCTCTCTCTTTCTCTCTCTCTCTCTCTCTCTCTCTCCCTCTCTCTCTCTCTCTCTCGCTCTTTCTCTCCTCTCTCTCTCTCCCTACTCTCTCTTCTTTCTCCCCTCTCTCTTCTTCTCTCTCTCTCTCTTTCTCCTCTCTCTCTCTCCTCTCTCTCTGCTCTCTCTCTCTCTCTCTCTCTCTCTCTCACCTTTTCCTCTCTCCCCTTCTCTTTCCTCCTCTCTCTCTCTCCTCTCTTTTTCTTTTTTCTCCTTTCTCCTTCTTCCTCCTTCCTCCTTCCCCTCTCCTTCTCCCTCCTCTCACCTCTCAACCCTCTCCTTCCCTCTCCCCTCTTTCCCCTCTTCCCCTCTCCCCTCCTCCCTCTCACTCTCTCCCCCTCCCTACCCTCGATCTCGATTCGAATCTTTTTTCCCTCCTCCTCCCCCCCTCGCCCCGCGGAGATGAAAAACGCCCCGGGGATGTGACAGGCGGGGCGGCAGAAACGGGCGGGGGCGGAAGGGGAAGGGGGGGGAAGGGGAAGGGAAACAGGACGAGGACGAGGACAGAAGACCGGAAGGGGAAAGGGGGTTTTTTAAACGAAAGGAGAACCCTATAAAGGAGGGATAGAAAAGAAAATGAAGAAAAGAGGAAAGAAATAAAGAAAAGAAGAAGGCAAACAGGTGGGGGTGCATGAAAAAGAAAGACAAAAATTGAGAAACGAAAGTGCAACAGCAATTGGAAAGTGATTAAGGAAGCAGGGACATTAAGTAACGAGAAAAAAAAAAAAAAAACATATATATGAATTTGTTAATAGCAAACGCTTCAAAGGAAAGCCAAACGACCGCCATTTTCCCAAATAATTGTTTTAGGAGAATCGCCTTTTTTTTTTTTTTTTTTTTTTTTTTTTTTTTTTTTTTTTTTTGTAACACCTAAATGAATACACTGAAAATTGCGAAACGGGTTCACGTAATGAATAATTGGGAAACACCGAGTGCATGAAACCGACTCTCGAAAATGTTGCAAAGACGGCTAGGGTGATTTTTTTTTGGTTTTTTTTTCTTTGTTTGTTTTATTGTTGTGTCTATTGTTAGATGTTGTTTGTGCTTTTTTTTTTTCATTATGCCTTTGCGTGTGAGCGTGTGTATTCCTGTGTATGCATGTAAGTATGTGCGCGCGCGTGTCCATTTCCACCGCGTCGTTTTGCTCCGGCTCGATAACACCTCCGGAGCTTCCTTTATCCCTGGAGGCTCGGAAGCGACAGCAGATTAATCATTCTCCTTCCCATGAGAAAAAGAAAATAGAGAAGCCCCTTATTCCCACAAAACTCAAAACAGATGACGCACTCGTCCGTAAGGGTTGAAATCATCTCCGAGTCGGGGATTTTAAGTTCGCTCTTGCCGCCACTCGTCGCCCGCCGACTCAATAACACAGCGCCGTCGTTTGCTTTCTTATGGATTCTGGGGTGGGGTGGGAGGGTTAGATGGAGAGGGAAAAGAGGTGGAGGGGTGAGGGGAAGGGGGGAAGGGGTGAAGGGAAGGGGGCAAGGAGGCCGGAATGGGCGGTAAGGAAGGGGGTGAGGAGTAAATGGGCTTGAAAGTGGGGAAGGCGCAAAATTTTAGGAAAGGGGGAATAGGGGGTGGGAGTGAGCGTGGAAAGATCGAAATCGCCGTTGCAAAGGTAATGTTTTTTAATTTGGGAATCAAATTTTTTTTAAGATTAATTACGATAAAATTTAAAGCATTGTTTCGCCCACGTAAAATGGGATTTTATAAATTGTAAAAAATTTCTTTCCCCACCCTTCTTTCTCTTTCTTTCTTTCCCAAATCCATCCCCCGGAAAAATTGGGATCGGATTCCTTTATTGGTACCCTCAATAAATACCGAACGATCAATCGTACCCGAAAGTTTGAATTCGGAATATCAAATTTTTCCTTTCCGGGAAACGTGATCGACCAGCCCCCGCGCAACCAGACAAGCCTATTTATTTTGCATTTACCTTTGGTCCCCAGGAAAAACAAGTTATCGACACGCCAACCACCCATCCAGCCTAACAATTGGGCTTAGCCTAATCCACCTAATTGCCCCTCTACCAAACCCCCTAGCGCCAAAAACTTCCACGTTGGGAATCCTGATGAATACATTGACCTTAACCCCCAGGAATGAATCAAAAAATGGTCGAAGGAACTAATAAAAACGCGACCAGTCGGACCAAATTAATCCAACCTTCATACCGTCCTCCCCTCCTCTCCTCCACTCTCCTCCTCCTCTTCCCCACCCCTCTCCTCCTCCTCCACCTCCCTCCTCCTCCTCCTCCTCTTCCTCCTCAACCTACCTTATCCTTCTCTCCACCCCCCTCCCACCACCTCCTCCTCCTCCTCCTCCTCCTCCTCTCCCCTTCCTCCACCCCACCCTCATCCTCCTCCTCCTCCTCCTCCTCCCCTCCTCCTCTTCCCCCTCCTCCTCCTCCTCCTCCATCCTCCTCCTCCTCCCTCCTCCTCCTCCTCCCTCCTCCTCCTCCTCCCCTCTCCTCCTCCTCCTCCACCTCCTCCTCCTCCTCCTCCACCTCTCCCTCCTCTCCTCCTCCACCTCCCCTCCTCCCCTCCTCCTCCCCTTCTCCTCCTCTTCCCTCCTCCCCTTATCTCCTCCTCCTTCATTCCTCTCTTTTCCCTCCTCTTCCTCCCCTCTCCTCTCCCCCTTTATCCTCCCCGCTATGTCCCAACTAAACCAACAAAAAACTGACCATGAAACCCATGACCTAAACCACAGGACCGATTATCCCAAAGTTCATGAAGACCCCCCCCCCCCTCCCCCCCCAACCCCCCACCTCCCATCGTCCTTATTTAAAAACCCAAAAACTAACCCGCAAATTAACACCCACCTCTCCTCACCCCCCCCCTCTCATTAATCACTCACTCAATGCCTCATTCCCTAACCCCTTTCGCTCGGACCTTCTCGCCCCTTCGTAATGAGAGCCCGCTTTTTCCCCTTTTCCCCTCTCCCCTTCTCTCTCCCCTTTCCCTTCCCCTCCCCTCTCTATTTTCCCTTTCCCCTTTTTCCCTCGCCTATGACTTCCCTTTTCCCCCCCACTTGCTCCCCTCTCTACTTTCCCTTTTCCCCTTCTCTCTCTCCCCTCTACTTTCCTCTTCCCTTCTCTCCCCCCCCCCCTCTTATCTCTCCTTCTCTCCCCTCCCTTCTCTCCGTGCTGTCGATGATCTATTTTTGTTGTTGTTTTTTCTTCATCATAATGGCCTTATCGGCTTAATAATGGTCTTGTTACACGGCTTAGGTCCGGTCTCTCTCTCTCTCTCTCTCTCTCGCTCTCTCTCTCTCTCCTCTCTCTCTCTCTCCTCTCCTCTCTCTCTCTCTCTCTCTCCCTCTCTCCTCTCTCTCTCTCTCTTCACTCCTCTCTCCTTTCCCTTCCCCCCCCCCCCCTCCCCATACCTCTCACCAAGACCCTCTTCCCCGTTGTCGATGTTAACTGGGGGAACAGCATAGGCCTGCCGCCTCGCCCCCCCCCCCCCTCAAGTTACCCGATCGACTCGCATTTCCCCCCCCCCCCCCCTCTCTCTCCTCTTTTCTCTCTTTATGCGCGCGCGCGCCGCAAAAATCCTACTTCCCTAAAGACAACAGACAAACAGACAGACATGAAGTGCTTACATACATATGTACCCATGCATAAACAGATGTACACTTGCGTTATCTTCTTCTTTCTTTCTTTCCTTCTCTCTTTCTTTCTTTCTATTTTAGAAGCGATGAGTGCCTAACTCTTACGGATACTTTACCAATACAGTTGGTGTTTTTCCAAGTGTTTTCCGTTAATTTTTGGGGGGGGGGAAAAAGAGAGAGAGAGGAGGAGAGAAGAGAAAGAGAAAAAAGGGGAAAAAGAGAGAAGAGGGGAGAGAAAAAGAAGAGAGAAAAGGGGAGAGAGAGGGAGGGAGTGGGGGGGGGGGGAGGGGGTGGGGGGGAAGGGAGATGGGGGGAGAAGGGGGAGAAAAAAGAAAAAGGAATTTGGGTGAAGGGAGGAGGAGACAAAGTGGCAAGACCAGAGAGAGCAGAGAGAATACGCGAGGACCAAAGTGGATACAAAGAAAAGGTGAAAGGAGACGAGGATCATCAGTCACTTACCGTAAAAGCGAAAGCAATCTCAGGCGGTGCTTGGAGGCACATGCTTTCGAATCCCCCCCCAAAGCGCCTGTTTTGTTTGGGTTTTTTGTTTTTTTTGGTTGAAGATCGGAGGCGTGTTTTTTGTGTTCTGTGTTTGGCCGTTTATTTGTTTTGTTTTATTATTATCTATTTTATTTTTGAAGATCGGAGGCGTTTTTGTGTTGGTTTTATTTTTTTGGGGTTCTCATTTACTATTTTAAAATATTTTTTTTTTCCCGAAACCCCAGACCCCGGTTTTTTTTTTTTTTTTTTTTTTTTTTATTTGTCGCTTGTTTGTGTGTTTTTTCAGTCTCAGACGCGTTTTTGCTTGTTTGTTTTGTTTATTTGTCAGGTAGCTTGTGCAAGATTTCGTTAGCGGTTTTTGTTGAAGGGAAGGCACGGATGAGGGGGGGGTAAGGGCAAAGGGGGCAGGGGAGTTTGGGGGCAAGCCTGGAAAAGCCTTCGGGTTTTGTATAAGCCATTCGTGTTTGATTCCGTCGAGGTGGGCCCTGGCGGCGATGGATGCGGGGGCCGGTGCCAAAGCGATTTGTTCGTGAGGGCGGTTTTTTTTTTTTATTTATTATTTTATTTTATTTTATTTTTTTATTTTTTTTATTTGGGAGGGGAAAACGTGGGGGAAGGGGGGGAGGAAAGGAGAGGGAGGAGGGAGGGGGGAAAAAGGGGACGGGGAAGAGAGGGAAAGGGGGGAAGGAGAAGGAGAGGGAAAGGGAACGTTTTGAGGGTAGGGGAGTGGAAGAGGGAGAGGAGGGGAGGTTTAAAGTAAGGGTAGAATAATCCTGTATTATTGGGGCCCCCCGTGGGAAGAGCTGGTGGAAAATAAATGTATTTAGGGGATTTTCCTATTGCGTGTGTGTGTGTGTGTGTGTGTGTGTGTGTGCGTGTGTGTACGTGTACGTGCACGTGTACGTGCACGTGTACGTGTGTGTATGTATGTGTGTGTGCGTGCCTGCGTGCTTTAAGAGATGGCTGTGGATTTAGATACAGACAGAAGGATAAAATCCGACCTGATAGGTAGAGAGAAAGAAGAGAGCGATAGACAGAGAAAGAAGAGAAAAAAAATAGAGGGAGAGGGATGGGAACGGAACGGGGAGCGGGGGAGATATCATTTCCCACATTAATCAAAATGTCGTGACATGCATCCTCTTGGTACATTTATTACGGATAATTGCAACCGTTCCATTAGGGCAAAGCCGGATAGAGTTTCAGGATTTTTTTTTTTTTTTTTTTTTTTTTTTGACGTAAAATGAGCTGGGAGTCGTCTAACCTGAATGCGGAATTAAAGTGCGGCGTAAATATTTAATTTGCGGTGTTTGGTTTGGGTAAAAAGAGAGGGAGAGGGGAGAAAGGAAAGGAGGAGGACGAGGACATGAGGAGACAGAATGCAGAGGTAGAGAGAGAGAGGGAATGGGAGAAGAGGCCCCGGGCGTCCCCTTATCGTGAGCCACTGTCAAATACTGAACCCATGACGCTCTTCAGTAACTCCTCTGCCACCCTTGCTCCGTCATCGTCCCCCTACTATATTATCTCCTCTCTTTCTCTCCTCCTCTCTCTTTCCTTCCCTTCCCCCTCTCCTCTCCCTTCTCTAATCCCGTCGTGCGCGCCCTCCCCGCCGCCCGATCCCTCGCCTCGCATCTCGTCCTCGCTCACACGCCCCGGCTCACCCCCGTACCACCCCCCCCTCCACGCCCCGTTCCATCATCCTCGGCATACCCCGCTGGGCCGCGGTCCTTATCCAGCTTCTTAATCGTATTCCTTTCGCCCGTGATCGGGTCGTCGAACCGATGGCTCCACGCTGCCCCCCCTCCCCCCCCCCCCCCCCCCTTGAGCGAGAAAGCCCTTTCGTCCTTCTGAGATCCTCTTTTATCTCGTCTTCTATTATTGCATTTTCCGCGTATCTTCTTTTTTTTGCTTTTCTCCTGCCCCTCTGTGTCTGTGATTGTCCCTTGTGTGTCTTTTTTCTTTTTCTGTCTTTTTTTTTTCTGTCGTTATTTCTTTCTCGATATTTCTCTCTCTCATCTTTTACATTCTCTTTCTCTCTCCCTCTCGCGTCTCCCTTCTCCCCTCGCTCGTCTCACTCGTCTCTCTCTCTCCAGTCCTCACTCACTCTCTCTTCTCTCTCCACTTCTCTCACCATCCTGACTCTCTCTTCCTCTTCTCTCTCGTACTTCTCTCTCTCACTCTCTCTCACTCTCTTTTACATTCTCTTTCTCTCTCCCTCTCCCTCACCCACTCCCTCTTCCTCTCCCTCCCCACTCTCCCACCTTCCTCTCTTATAACCTCATTTTTTTACTCACTCTCTCTCTCTCTCTCTCTCCTCTCTACTCTCTCTCACACTCTCACATCTCCTGTCTCCACTCTCTATCTCTCTCTCTCTCTCTCTCTCTCTCCTCTCTCTCTCCTCTCTCTCAACTTCTCTCCAAAGTTTCCTCGTAAACCTTCCGAGACGGAATGCTGCGGCGTTTAACTTCTCAGCTTAACGGGCCAAACTTTCTGTTTTGTACAATGTGTCTAGACTACCGGAAAGAGCATCTTTACGTCCGCGATAGCCGGAGGCGAACAAAGGATTGAGGGGCAGGGAGAGGGGGGAGGGAGGGGAGGGGAGGGGAGAGGAGGGGGGGAAGAGAGGGATAGGGGGGTAGGGGTGGGAGTGAGAGGGGGAGAAAAGGGAGAGGAAAGGATTAGGGGGATGGGAGAGGGAGAGGGAGAGAGAGGGAGAAGGAGGGAAGAGAAAGGTTAAGGGGGGACGGGGTAGATCATGGGAGGGGGTGGATAGGGGGTCGGATTGGAATAGTGTAAATTGTAGAGAGGCGATGAGAGAATTGCGACAGAATAAAAGAAGAGAGTAGGCGAAGGCGGTGAGAAGAGAGTAGGAAGGGAGAAAGGGAGGAAGAAGGGGGAAACGAATGGTAGGGTAGGTGGGATAAGTAGGGAGAGTATAGGCAGCCAAGCAGCCGATAAGTGTAGTACAGCTGATTGGGATAATGGTGACGGGGAGTGCCCAGGCGCGGTGTATTTTGGGCCTAACGAACAGAGCAAAAAAGAAAAAAGAAAAAAAAGAAGAGGAGGGAGAAAATGAGGAATAAGAAGGAGAATGAAGAAGGTTAGTTAGGAGGAAGGGGGAGGGAGGGAGGGAGAGGAAGAGGAAAAAATAGTATAGTGGATAAGGAGAGGAAGAGAACGGGGAGGAAGAGCTATTGGGAATCGTTAAGAAAAAAATATATGAAGAGAGGAAAAGAAGGGAGGAAATATATTTATATTTTTTTTTGTGCGTACGCTTCAGCATCACCCAATTTCGGAGAGAAGTGCTTGAGGAAGATGCATTGGAAGGCTCGCAGTATTACATTTTGTGTTCTCCTTTTCGTACATTTTCCTTCGTCCTCTTCCATCCACTCTGTCGTGCCTCCCTTTCCTTTTACCTCCCCCCCCCCCTGTCCTGCTTCCATCCACGCTTATCAGGGTTCTCTTTCCTCTTGACCCCCTCCCCTCCCTTTGTTCCCTCCTCCGTCCTCTCCCCCTCCATTCCCTTTCGAGTTCCACTTATCTCACTCGTCCACTCTATCCCCTTCTCTCCTTGTCATCCCCTCCTCCTTCTCTTCCTCTTCCTTCCCTCCTCCTCCTTTTCTTCCTACCCCACCTGCCCCATCTACCGCTTCATCTTCCCTTTCCCCTTTCTCCTCTTCTTCTCTCCTTTTCTTTCCCCATTCTCTCCTTTACCCTACCCTTTCCCATTTCCCCCTCACCTCCCCCATTCCTTCTCCTCCTCACCTTCCTCCTCCCCTTTATCCTCACCTGCCCTCTGTCCTTCCTCTTCTTCTTCTCCTCCTCCTCCTCCTCCTCCCCCTCCTCCTCCTCCTCCTCTCCTCCCCTCCTCCTCCTCCTCCTCCTGCTCCTCCTCCATTTCCTTCTCCCCCTTCTCCTCCTTCCTCCTCCTCCTCCTTCTCCTCAATCTAATCCTTCTCCTCCTCCTCTTCCTCCTCCTCCTCCTCCTCTCCTCCTCCTCCTCCTCCTCCTCCTCCTCCTCCTCCTCACCCCCCCTCACTCCCTTCTTCCTCCCCCTCCCCCTCACCTCTGCCTAAGCGTCTGCTGGCCGCGACACCTCGTTAGACTGGACCATTATGCGCCACGGGATTGGGGGGGGGGGGGCTGAAGGGACGGGGATCAAGTTAGCGGATAGAGGGGAAGGGAGGAGGGAAGAGTGGGAGGGAGGATGGAAGGGGATAGAGGGGAGACGAATGTAAAGACGGAGAGGTAAGGAAAGGGGAGAGAGGAGACGAAGACGAGATTGAGGAAAGGAAAATAAGAAACACACGCAAACATACATATAAATACACATTATACAAAATATACATAATACTTATATAATGTCTGAATGTTAATATATATGTATATATATGTGGTGTGTGGTAGTGTTGTGTGTGTGTGTGTGTGTGTGTGTGTGTGTCGTGTGGTGTGTGTTGTGTGTGTGTGTGTGTGTGTGTTTGTGTGTGTACATATATAACATATATAAACACATATATATATATCTATATATATATATATATATATAAATATATAAATATATATATAATAATATATATATAAATATTATATATATTATTATATTATATACTACATAGATACATATATACATATACATATATATAAATATATATATAATAAATATATATACACATATGTATATATGTATATGTGTGTGTATGTATGTATGTGTATGTATGTGTAAATAGTAGAATTAGATACATAGAAAGTAAAAAAAAATCAAAAGAGGCGGCGTAATATTATATGCAAATTACAAAACATAGCAAGAGAAAAAAAAGCCGTGCCGTGTCGGGGCCAAGGATCAAAGCATTCTCTGCCCCGTATTTTTTCCTTCACCTTTTATTCCTTTCTCCGCTTTCATTCCGTAGCATTAGCTTCATCCCCTCACCCCTCCCCTCTCCCTTCTCCCTTCTCCCTTCTCCCTTCTCCCTTCTCATCCCCTCTTATCCCTTCCCTCCCCCTCCGTTTTTTCATCTTATCTCTCTAACGCCATTCCTCTGTCCTTACCATCTTCTCTTACCTTTTCTCTCCTCTCTTATTCCCTCGGTTCCCCTCCCAGCTCCTAGCCTCTCTCTTTCATTTTCCCTTGTCCACTTTTCCCTCCCTTCCGCCCTCCCTCCCCCTTCACTTCCCCTCCCCTTCCTCTCCCTCCCTCCCTCCCTCCTTCCTTCTCCTCCTCCCCTCCTCCTGCCCTCCTCCTGCCCTCCTCCTGCCCTCCTGCCCTCCTCCTCCCCTCCTCCTGCCCTCCTCCTGCCCTCCTCCTTTCCCTCCTTGGGCCCCCCCTCCTCCCCCCCTCCTGCCCTCCTCG
>NC_061845.1:1661036-1663536 GCF_019202785.1 Penaeus chinensis
ATATATAATATATATATATATATATTATATTACATATACACATATATATACCTATACATTACATATACGTATATGCATATGTACATATAAAATACACACATATAGACACACACACAACACACACACACACATATATATATATATATATATATATATTTATGTGTGTGTGTGTGTGTGTGTGTAGTATGTGATTTATGTATGTATGTATGATATGTATTATGTATGTTGTGTGTGTGTGTGGTGTTGTGTTTGTGTGTGTGTGTGTGTGGTGTGTGTTGTGTGGTGTGTTTGTGTGTGGTGTTGTGGGTGTGTATGTGTGTGTTGTGTTTGTTTATGTGTATATATATTCATATACATGTATATATATACATATAATTTAAGGCATATATACATTTAGGTTGTTGCTTTTAAAGTCCAAGGCATGATTTTGAGTCAAGTAACATGGCTTAATTAAATGTGCATAATATCTGCGCCATCTCTTTTTGATTTTCATTTGCTGAAATGGATCTGATCCGGAAGGCGCTCCTCCCTTGCGCCATTGGCACAGAGCCGACATTCGATGTTTCTCCTTTGCCTGATTTAGCTGATTAGGCTAATGCATGACCAGGAGTAGAATCGATACATCTTTTTTCACGTCGTTCAGTAAATTTCTTTTTCATGTCGTTCGTTCTTTTTTCCTCGATGATGTATGAGGCTCGACGCTACGGAACGAAATGTAAAGGGCTGAGCGAATGCGGAAGGAGAGCGGGGACATCCGGCGGGGCTGCGGAGGAAGCGCTCGCCGGGGCTCTCGTCGTGCGCCGCTCCTTGTGTCAGTGCATGGCAGTTCGGTCCGAATCGCGAAATCTAGCCCCCTCCCCTTCCCTCCCTCTCCTTGTTTGGGTTGGTGATCCCCCCCCCTTCCCTCCCTCTCCTTGTTTGGGTCGGTGATCCCCCCCCCCCTTCCCTCCCTCTCCTTGTTTGGGTCGGTGATCCCCCCCTCCCTTCCCTCCCTCTCCTTGTTTGGGTTGGTGATCCCCCCCCCTTCCCTCCCTCTCCTTGTTTGGGTCGGTGATCCCCCCCCCCTTCCCTCCCTCTCCTTGTTTGGGTCGGTGATTCCCCCCCCCCTTCCCTCCCTCTCCTTGTTTGGGTTGGTGATCCCCCCCCCTTCCCTCCCTCTCCTTGTTTTGGGTCGGTGATCCCCCCCCCCCTTTCCCTCCCTCTCCTTGTTTGGGTCGGTGATCCCCCCCCCCCTTCCCTCCCTCTCCTTGTTTGGGTCGGTGATCCCCCCCCCCTTCCCTCCCTCTCCTTGTTTGGGTCGGTGATCCCCCCCCCCCCTTCCCTCCCTCTCCTTGTTTGGGTCGGTGATCCCCCCCCCCTTCCCTCCCTCTCCTTGTTTGGGTCGGTGATCCCCCCCCCCTTCCCTCCCTCTCCTTGTTTGGGTCGGTGATTCCCCCCCCCCCCCCTTCCCTCCGAGTAGTGACATAGACAGAAACCATTTAGGTTGACACATGCCATGAGATGATGTTGAGAGGTTGCCATGATTGTGTATTTGTTTGTTTTTGCACTCCTTGACTTGTTTTACATTGTTTTGTTTATTGTTTCATTGATTGTTTATATTTTGTTTTTAATTTTGTTTTATTTGCCGTCTGTTTGTTTTGGCTCCGTTGTCTTTGCTGTTTGTTTCCCTGTTTTGGGCTCGGAGAAATCGGGGAAAGGCCAGACAGGCAGCTATATAGAAAGAATTCATTAATGAATGGCCGGAGGGGCTGTTCAGAGGTACGCGGTCGGGGGCAGGGGGCAAGGGGCAAGGGGCAGGGAGGTGGGTGCGGGGGGGGGCCAGATCGTCAGAGGGGAGGGAGTAGGGGAGAGAAAGAAAGTGAAAATATATATGATAAAAACGAATGCGTTGAATAAATAAAGAAATAAGACGGATTGCTAAACCTGCAAGACACGTCAATTGGTCATTTCCCGTCGGAACCAGGTAGTGAAGGAGAAAGAAAGAAGAGGAGAAGGAAGAGGAAGAGAAGAAGAAAAAGGGGGAGGAGTAGGAGGAAGGGGAGGGATGAGGGACGGAGGAAGAGGATGAAGAGGAGGAGGAGGAGGATATGGCAGGGTGGGGAGGGTGGCCGTGGCTTCATATCGCGTGTTTTGTTTGGTCCGTGCTACTCAGAGGCCCGTCGTCGCGAGGTCGCCCGTCGGAGAAGAAAGACCCTTCTGTTCGAGGGCATAAGGGCAGGTGTTGCTTCCTCCTTCCTTCCTTCCTGCTTCCCTGATGTTGTGATGGCGTGGCGGCGGATTACCCAGTTTAATTACCTGCTCGTAATAAGGAGGTTCAGGTGGAGGCGAAGGGTAGGGGGGGAAGGGGAGGGGGAGGGGGAAGGGGGCTGAATTGGGACTGCTAGTAGGGGGCGGGCAGGGGGGGGGGGGCGAATTGTTGCACATCAAGCTCCTCTGCTTCCAATTTCTTCAACTTCGCTCCTGTTCCACCCTTTCATACTTGTTTTTTCAGTTTTTTTTT
>NC_061845.1:1668536-1683536 GCF_019202785.1 Penaeus chinensis
CTATCCCTCCTATCTTCATCTAACTATCTTCTATCTCCCCTATCTCTCTCTCTCTCCCTCCCCCCTCCTTCCTTCCGTCCCCACCCCGCTCCCCCCTCTTTCTCCGTCTCTCTTCTCTCTCTTCTCCTTCTCATCTCTCGTGATCTCTCTCTCTCTCTCTCTCCTCTCTCCTCTCTCTTAATCTCCTCCCTCTCTCTCTTCTCTCTCATCTCACTCTCCTTTCTCGTCATCCCTTTTCTCTCTCTCCCTCTCCCCTCTCTCCCTCACTCTCCCCTCCTCTCCCCTCACTCTCCCTCTCTCTCCCACGCTCATCATCACCTTCGTTACGGCAGAGTGAGGGAAGTCGCCCCTCGAGTGATGAACCTGCGCCTGTTGCCATGGTTACCGCATCCAAACATGCCATTATGCGGCAACTTCCTATCTGTCTGCCTACGCCAAAGTGTGCTTGGATGTCTCTGTGCTTGTCTCCGTGCTGGCCTCTGCGCTGGACTCCGGTGCCTGCGTGTGCCTGATCGTCTTGCGTCTGTCATACCGGTGTCACCCGCATGCCATGATGGCCAAAAAAGAAAGAAATAATAATAAGAATAAAAAATGTAAATAAATAGAATAGGGAATAGATAGATAGATAGATAAATGAATAAATGGATAGTTTAAAATATTGGTGAAATAAAATTAGATTGAATATAATAAAGTGGGGGAAAAGTTAGAGGAAATAGAAGCGAGTTGGAACTTCGAAATTGATGGCGCAAGAGAGATGGGCGAAATAGCGTAATGGAGTTATTAGTAATAACCGATAGGGAACGACTGCGATATGATGACGATAAAAGTCCCGTAATAAGGCCGTAGCACCCACGAGACAGCTAGCCAATCAGCGCATGCCTTCGGGGGGGGGGGGGGGGAGTCCGTCTCGACCAATCGCGAGGCCCGATAACGTCCGCCGAAGAGCAAACGGCGGAGGCGGCCAATATCCATCTCTCGTGGCGTTCGTTTTAGCCGGCTGGAACGACCTTCGTGTTCTCGTCCAAGGTGATTTCCCCGTGCGTGATCCTGATTGGTGGAATGGGTAGGATTTTTTTTTTTTTTTTTTGGGGGGGGGGGGATGGCGAGCGAAGTCGGGAAGAAGTTCAGAAGTTGTGTTTTAACGGCGCTGAAGCAGCACATGAGGCGCTCTCTCTCTCTCTCATCTTCTCTCTCTCGTCTTCAGCTCTCATCTCTCTCTCTTCATCTCTCTCCTCTCGTCTCTCTCTCTCTATCTCTCTTTCTCTTTCCTCTTTCTCTTTAACTCTGTTCTCTCATCTCTCTCTCTCTCTCTCTCGTCTCTTCCTCTCTTCTCTCTTCTTCTCTCTCTCTCTCTTCTCGTCTTCTCTCTACCTCTCTCTCTCTCTCTCGTCTTCCACTCGTGCGCAGTCCTCTCTCTTCTTATCTCTGGCTCTCTCTCTCTTTCTCTCTCTCTCTTCTCTCTTTCTCTCTCTCTCTTCTCTCTCTCTCTCTCTCTCTCTCTCCTCTCTTCTCTCTCTCTCTCTCCTCTCTCTCTCTCTCTCTCTCATCTCGTCTCTCTCGTCTCTCTCTCTCTCTCTTCTCTCTCTCTCTTCTCTCTCTCTCTCTCTCTCTCTCTCTTCTCTCTCTCTCTCTCTCTCTCTCTCTCTCTCTCTCGTCTTCTCTCTCTCTCTCTCTCTCTCTCTCTCTCTCTCTCTCTCTCTCTCTCTCTCTCTATTCCCTCTCTCTCTTCTCTCTCTCTCTCTCTCTCTCTCTCTCTCTCTCTCTCTCTCTCTCTCTCTCTCTCTCTCTGTATTCCCTCTTCCTTTTTCTCATTTCCCCCTTTCATTTTTCCCCTTTCTCCCTTTTTCGAGTAATCGATCAACTTAGAACGGCAAGGCAAAGAACAGGGCCTTTGGGCGGTGTTCACCAAAGGTCTTAGACAAAAGAGCCCGGTTGCCACATCACTTTAATGCTGGTAATAGAACAAATTTATATCACAATAAACCCTTTTTTGATTATCTATTGTAATAAGACGATGAGGTAGATGTGGCAATAAATCTTGCTTATATCATAACGGTAATATTACACAATAAGTATATGTAATTGTGATGTGTCATCCCGGCGCTTATAGTTATTGCATCAGTTGTAAAAGCGGCCGCCGATGTTTGTATATTTTAAATGAATTACAGCAATAAAAATGTAGGGGGTGGCCCAATTAACGTTTGATCATTTGTCAAAATAGCCCTCGGAGCTTTTCTTATTATTTCCAAAGCGGAATAAGCTTCAAAAGAGGAAAATTTGCATAAGAAATTAAAGACAGTCCTTACGCGTTAGAACAAAATTCAGGACAGTCCTTGCCGAAGTGAATAGTAAATATCAGTAAAATATATATTTAAAAAGACGAATATATTAGCGTTTGACATTAAATTAAAAGGCTCTTTCAAGATTTTTCCATCATAATCGATGCAGAATTATCTTTAAATTTGTGTAAAAGTTTCATTGAAATTTTAAAGGCGGTCCTTACTTGCGCGGGGCACTCCCCACTTGTCCTAAAACTTGGGCCGAGTCTTAGACAAAAACTGCTTTTCTAAGACATTTCCGTGGGGAGTCAAAGACGTGTGAAGATAATCACCCATCAGTAATGACAAATAGACTTGAGAAGGCCCATTCTGATTTATTGTTAACCATTAATTGGTCCGTTTTCTACATATTTACAGCAGTTTTCTGTTCAAAAATACAAATGGCGCCGCGCGGCCTCACAGCTGATACAGTGACAACAAATCCATGGTTGTCCAAATTTAGTTGAATACATAAAATGTGTAATGCTATTGTCATTATAGAATTAGGATTTATTACAGTATGTAGTTTTAACTTAATACTGCAGTCAATTACCATCTAGAGTATATAACGATGTAAATGTTTATTCTATTACCAGCATTAACATTTTTTTTTTTTTTTTTTTTTTTTTTTTTTTTTGTCTAAGATAAATTTCGAGTGTAAGACCTTTGGGTAAAAGAGGTAAGGATGAGGTCGAGAGAAAAAAAATCTTCAAAAAGTAATCAAGTAAATGGATCAATAAATGAATAAATGGATATATAGAAATAGATAAATGGATAAAAAGAAATAAAAGCTGAATAAAATTTAAAAAACTGGAAAATGAATCAGTGAAAAACAAATAAAATTATAAGAAATAGATAAATAAATATAAATAAATAGAAAATAAATAAAAATAGATAGATAAATAAATAAGAAGAAAACATAGGTCACCTTTTTCTGGTCTGTCTCGGGTCAGTTAACACGCCCGCCCTTTGTCCTGAGAAGCAATTCATTCTCCAACTCTCCAATTCCCCCTCCCCCCCCCCTCCCTTTCTTCTCCCCTGTACCCGGTTCCTATTCGCCAAATTTGTGAATAGGTCACTACCGCCTCCTTGAGCTCGGGTAGGTTCTCCGAAATCGGTTAGTGCCAGTGTGTGTGTGTGTAGAAGGGGGGGGGGGGGGGTCCAATCCTATGTCACTCCTGTTTCTCACTTCTTTCCTTTCTTCCCCTTCTGAGAGTGAGTGAGTGTGTGTGTGTGTGTGTGTGTGTGTGTGTGTGTGTGTGTGTGTGTGTGTGTGTGTGTGTGTGTGTGTGTGTGTGTGTGTGTGTGTGTGTGTGTGTGTGTGTGTGTGTCAGTCAGTCAGTCAGTCAGTCAGTCAGTCAACCAGTCAGTCAATCACTCAATCAATCCGCCTGTCACGAACTGTCTTGTCCGAATTAAGACATTGGCACTAGTCCTTCGTCGACTCGTATGACTGCTCGTTCAGATTTCAGCTTGTTTAGCACTGCTGTAAGATACTTTACGTGATTTCAGCGTGGCTAATTATAGTGAAATGGGAGAAAAAATTAAAGAATTTTTCACGTAAATATTCATTTGATATTCATTACAAGTTTTCGCTATCGATGTAGCTACGTCAGTCGGTAGTAGTACGTGCGTCCGTGTGTGTTCGTGTGTATTTTTTTGTGTTTGAGAAAGAGAGAGAATGAGAGACGGAGGGAAGGACGGACGGAGGGAAGGACGGACGGATTGACGGACGGGTGGACGAAGAGAGAAAGAAGTAGAGGTTTTATTGGCATTTTTAGTGACATGACCTTCGAAGAGAAACGTTCATGCGATATTCAAGGTGTATTCTAAGAACAAAAGAAATAAGAGATAGAGAGAGAGAAAGATATAGAAAGAGATAGAGAGAGAGAGAGATAGAGAAAGAGAGAGATAGAGAAAGAGAGAGATAGAGAGAGAGATATATATATAGAGAGAGAGAGAGAGATATATATATAGAGAGAGATAGAGAGAGAGAGAGATATATATAGAGAGAGATAGAGAGAGAGAGATATATATATATATAGATATATATATATATATATATATATATATATATATATATATATATATATATATATAGAGAGAGAGAGAGAAGAGAGAGAGAGAGAGAGAGAGAGAGAGAGAGAGTGAGAGAGAGAGAGACAGACAGACAGACAAACAGAGAGAACGAGAGATAGAGAGATAGATAGCGAGAGAGAGAGAGAGAGAGAACGAGAGAAAGAACGAGAGAAAGAGAGGGGCCCAAAAAAAGAGAAACGGCATTGTCGCGTTGCGTGAGCATCAAAAGCCTGGGCCATAAACTCGGCCGCCACGCAGCTGAGGGAGGCAGCGAGTGGGTGGAATGGCGCGGCGAGTGGGCGAAGGCGGCGGGGACAGTGGGCGGAATGGAACGTCAGAGTGGGTAGGTGGAACGGCGCGGCGAGTGGGTGGAGTGTCAGGGCGAGTGGGTGGAGTGTCAGGGCGAGTGGGTTGACTAGAGGCTAGCATGGGTTCTGACAAGGTTCTGACGGACTGACTGGATGACGTCACTAGCCTTAGCTGCTGAAGAAAGGGATCAGCTTTCTAATATCTGCATTGTTGTCGTTATATGAGGTGTGTGTATATCATCATTTTCAAAGCTCTCTCTTTGAGAGTTGCGTTGGCTTGGCGACGGCGCGAGGGTCCCGATAATGCAGGGATGGAAAAGACACCCCTGAGATCTGTTATTGCATGGGGGGGGGGGGGGGAGGAAGAGCAAGAGCAGCAGCAGCAGTCAGTCAGTCAGTCAGTCAGTCAGTCAGTCAGTCAGTCAGTCAGTCAGTCAGTCAGTCAGTCAGTCAGTCAGTCAGTCAGTCAGTCAGTCAGTCAGTCAGTCAGTCAGTCAGTCAGTCAGTCTGCAAAAAGGCAGTGGTGATGACACGGATGCTTCTGCAGACCGGGCACTCATGTGTCACTTCTTTCATATTTGTGTGTGGAAATTATTAATGTAAATTGGCGTTTAATCCGCGTCTCTTGTGTAAATATCTCTCGTTTTGTTCATTCCTTTGTCATATATATGTATATATATATTTATATATTTATATATATATATATTTATATATTTGTAGATATATAATATATATATATTTTTTTTAAATATTTTTATATAAATATAAATATATTATATAATACAAATATAATAATATATATAGTATATAATGTAAAATGTATATGTATATATATGTATAATGTGTGTATGTATGATTAGTATTGTATATATAGTATATACATATGTGTATATATATGTATAGTATATAATGTATATATATGTGTATAAAAGTGTGTGTGTGTATATATATGTAGTATGTTAATTATATATGTGATATAGGTGTGTATTTGTATATATATGTATGTATGTATTGTTTTTGGGTATGTGTGTGTTTTGTGTGGTGTGTGTGTAAGAAGAGAAGAGAGAGAGAGAGAGAAAAGAGAAGAGAGAGAGAGAGAAAAGAGAGAGAGAGAAAAGAGTTTCTCCCGCCCCCCTCCCTCCATCGCCCTTCCCTTCCGCGTCCCCACTGAAGTCCGTCTTTTTTTTCCCTTTCAATTTTCCTTGTCTTTTTCCTCCCCCACTCAGGAATGTTACAAAGACCAAAAACAAGAGAAAAGACAAATGCATACGTTACCGCGCCGCTTTCATCTCTGTGGTGGGCCGCTGGAATGGTCCATAATTGATTTTTTTTTCTTTTTTTTTTTTCTTCTTTTTTAGGAGGCGAAAGAGACGCTGAATTCATGGGTAAACAACCCCTCACCCGTTCCTCCATCCCTTCCCTCTCCCCCACTTTCTCTTCCCCTATGACCCTTCCTCCCCTCACCCCACACCCACCCCTAACCCCTCTCCTCCCTCATCCTTCACCCTTCCCCTCCCCACACCCCTCTCTTCCTTCACCCTTTCCTCTCCTCTTCCCTTCCCCTCATCCCTCACTCTCACCCTCACCCTCCCCTCAACCTTTCCTCTTCCCCCTTCCCTTCCCATTCCCTCTCCCGTCTCCCCCTCCCCCCCCCTCCCCCCTCCCCCCCCAGCCCTCACTAATTACTTTTCTGTGCCGCCGAATATATCATTAAGGGAGGAACAAAGTCGAAAGAAAGGGAGACAAACAGAACGAGTGACGGGGCGCGTGATGCAGTTGATGGGGGCGGAATTATTGGGGTTTGTTGGGGGGGGGGGTAGAGGGAAGGAGGGGAGGGAGGGGTAGGGAGAAGGGGGCAGTGATGGGGGTGTTTTATGGTGTCGAGGGCTATTTTGCGGGTGTTTCATGGGTCTCGTTTTAGGTCTGTGTCCGTGGCAAGTATTTGATGTGCGTGGCGTGCGTGTGTGGGTGGAGGTGAATGTCTTTGTCGTGGGTGTGGGTGTGGTTGGGGGCTGAGAGATGGTATCTGCCGTGTGTGTGTGTGTGTGTGTGTGTGTGTGTGTGTGTGTGTGTGTGTGTGTGTGTGTGTGTGTGTGTGTGTGTGTGTGTGTGTGTGTGTGTGTTTTTACCTGTGTATGCATTGTGTGCGTGCCTGCGTATGTTAAATTCTTTGTCGCATATGAGTCTGTTTGGTGTAAATAAGGCGAGAGCTTTGTAACACCGTCCGTGGAAGCGAGGCGGGCGAGGAAGTCGATGTGGGCGCGTGGGAATGATCCAGTAAGTATATGCTTTAGTGACGCGTGTCTGCCAGGCCTTGACAAGCGGATGTGTGAGAGCTGTCATTATGTCAGGTGCCAAGGGATGGGATAACACGATTGGTACACTCGCATGCACACGCGCGCGCACTCTCGCATAAAAACGAACGCCTGTTCTCTCGCTTTACGTGTTTTGTGTTTGTCCTTCTTTTCGCTTTCGATGTCATCTCCCCTATCGATCGATCCATCCGCACCCATCATCCTTCGCGTCCCTCGTATTCCCTTTCCATTCTTATTCCCATTTCACTTTCCTCCCCTTCTCTCCGCCCGTCTGTTTCTCACTTTTTTTGCCGTAATGAGCACACAGCTCCCCCCCCCCCCCTCTCTCTCTCTCTCTCTCTCTCTTTCTCTCTGTCGCCTGCTAAATGCCCCCTCCCCTTTCCTGCAACAGTTGGTGGCCAGGGCGGCTCAATGGTGCCATTCTTCATTCGCCTCCAAATGATGGCCCACAGAACCCCCCCCCCCCCCACCCCCCCCCGCACATGAGCACAATGACGGCAGGAAGCATAGGCGAGATCATGCAGTAGCGTATGGGTCTGTATACATATAGAAGGCCTAGGCACGCTTTCTCTCATTCTGTAATTATTTAGTCTCTGTCCGTTTTGTTTACTATGGCGTCTTCCCCTGTCTTTTTTCTCACTTTAAATCTCCAATATAATAAAATATATAATATATATATTATAATAATAAATATATTTATATTATGTTGTGTGTGGGGTGAGTGAAACGTGTGTTTGCATACACAAAACAACACGCATATATATTATAAAAATATTATATATAAAAATAAAATATATATATAATATAATATATATAAAATATAAAAAATTTATAAAATTTAAAATTTTTATAAAATAAATATTTTTATTATTTTATATACTATAAAAATAATTATAATATACATAAAATACACACAATATACATACATATAAGACTTATTTTTAGACATACACATATACATCTATATTTTGTCTCCCTTGGGTTTTTCCTATCCGCTCCCCTTCCTCCCCCGCCGGCTCAGTTACACGCGGTGCCACTGGGTTTTACTTCGTGATTTGTGACCTCTATTTACTTGTCATTATTGCTTTTGGTTCCCCGGCAAAGTTGACTGGAATGGGAGGGCGAAGCGGAGAGTATTGGGTCCCGGTGATGAAGTGCCTTTGGTGGGCGCCAGACCGACGTGTGGGCGTGAGGGTTCGTGCTTTTGTGCGCTCGTTGGTGAGGGAAGGTTTGTGCGTGGGGGAGGGAATTGAGGGGAGGGGGTTGTCTGGGTGTGGATAAGGGTTGTGTTTGGGGTGCTTGTGCTAGTGTGTGTGCGTTTGGTGTGTGTGTGTGTGTGTGTGTGTGTGGGGGTTGTGTGTGTGTGTGTGTGTGTGTGTGTGTGTGTGGTGTGTGTGGTGTGTTTTGTTTGTCCTGTGTTGAAATAAAGTGGGTGTGCGCACCCGATGGTCTCCTTTTGGTATTACACATCTTATAATCTTACAATTTCCCTCTCCCCGTTAAATTCGCATCTTTACCACTTTCCTCATTAGCCAGCATCATCAGCCCTCGCAAACTTCACCCGTCTTCATCATCGTTATTTATCACAAAACTTGGTCGTCGCCAAACTCCGCAGTCCTAATACTCTCTCCGCAAGTCCCGGCCTAGCCCCGAGGACGACCGGGAAGGAAAGGAGACCGTGGGGAGGGGGAGAAGCAGGGGCGCAGCGCAGGAAATAGGCTCCCCGACACTCGGAGCGGCCGGACTCGCCGCGCAGTCTTTGGTGTAGTCGGTGGTCCTAAAACCCGTTTCGAATCCTTCCTTAGTCCTTCTCTCAGTCCCTCCTCTGTCCATCCTCTCATCCCTTCCCTGCTCCTTCCTCTCATCCCCTACACTCACCCCCTCCCTATACGTCCCTCTCATCCCCTCCCTATACGTCCCTCTCATCCCCTCCCTGTCTATCCTTGCATCCCTTCCTCTCACCCCCTTCCAATTCCTCCTCGTCCCTTTTTTATATTCATTCCTCTCATCCCTGTCGATCCCTCCTCCATCCCCGGGCCCAAACTTCCCCTTTTTGCGCTGGGAAACCCCCCACCACGCTACACACACACCACCCACGTCCTACGAATGCTGCGTCTTGAATCGTTAAAGTTACCCTGCCCTTCGCTCCGTTTTCTTTGGAACTGGAGCTGTCCCTTCGAGATGGTTGGCGTCATGTTAAGGCTCCTAGTAACACTCACCCGTTGCTTCTCGTGGTTTTCGTCTCTCTCTCTCTCTCTCTCTCTCTTCTCTATCACCCCTCTCTCAATCTCATCTCCCTCTCTTCCTCTCCTCTCTCTCTCTCTCTCTCCCTCTCTCTCCCATCTCCTCTCTCTATCTCTCTCCTTCTCTCCCTTCCCCCCCCCTCCCCTCTCCCTCAACTTCCTCCTTTTTTTCTTCCTTCAACCCTCCTCTTCTTCTTCCTCTCTCCCTCCATCCCTCCAAACCCTCTCCCTCTCCCTCTCCCTTTTTCCCACCATCCCTCCCTCAAAGGGTTTTTTCTCCCTCCCATCCTCCCTCTCCCCCTCTCTCCTTCCTCTCCCTCTCTCTCCTTTCCCCCGCCCCCTCTCTCTCTCTCTCCATATCTCTCTCTCATCTCCTCCACAATCTCTCATCCTCTCTCCTCTCTCTATCTCCTCTCTCAATCTCTCTCTCCCTCTCCCCTCTCTCTCAGTCTCTCTCCTCCTCTCCCTCCCTCTCCCTCTCCCTCTCCCGTCGCCCTCGCCCCTCCTCATCTCTCTCTTCATCACTCTCCTCTCTCTCCCTCTCAATCTCTCTCTCTCTCTCTCTCTCTCTCTCTATCCCCCTCTCTCTCGCTCTTCTCTTCTATCTCTATCTCTCTCTCTTATCTCTCCTCTTCCTCTCTTTTCCCCCATCAATCCATCCCCCCCTCACCTCTCTCTCCTCTCACCCTCTTCCCTCTCCCTTTTTCCCCCTCCCTTTCTCCCCCCATCCCTCCCTCACCTTGCTCCTCCCTCCCACCTCCCTCTCCCTCTCCCCTTTCTCGCCCTCTCCCTTTCCCCTCCCCTCTCTCTCCCTTTCTCCTCCCCCTCTCTCCCCTTTTCCCCTCCCTCTCTCTCCTTTTTCTCCCTCTCTTTCTCCCCCCTCTCTCTCCCTTATCTCCCCCTCCTCCTCTTTCTCTCTCCTCGCCCTCCCTTACTCTCTCTCTCTCTCTCTCTCTTCTCTCTCTGTCTCTCTCCCCTCTCTCTCCTCTCTCTCTTCTCTCTCTCTCTTTCCTCTTCTCTTTGCTCTCTCTTCCTCTCTCCCTCTCTCATCTCTCTCCTCTCCTCTCTCTCTCCTCTATCTTTCTCTCCCCTCTCTCTCCTCTCTCCTCTCTCTTTCTCTCTCTCTCTCTCTTTTCCTCTTCCTCTCTCTCTTTCTTTCTCTCTTTCTCTCTCTCCCTCTCTCCCTCTCTCTTTCTCTCTATGTCAGCCTGCAAGCATTCGTATGCGGAAGCGCTGCCTCACGTCCGTTGCGTCGAGGATCCATGCAAGGCGTAATTATCGAGTCCATTTGTGTCGCCTCGGACGCCCCGAAAGACAAGAAGGCAATCTGCGTGACATATTCGATGGTGTAAATTTAATTACCTGCAAATTGTGTTGACATGGAGCGCTCGCCCGAGCTAAAAATGTGGACTCGCTCATAATTTGTCCTCGCTGCCGAGCTCCAAGCATGTTTTTGTGTCCTCTTTCTTTCCCCCGCATCATCTTCCCTTTGCCTCTCCTTCTCTTCGGCATTGCGGATCCTTGTCTTTCTTTCTCTGCCTGCCTGCCTCTCTCTCTCTCTCTCTCTCTCTCTCTCTCTCTCTCTCTCTCTCTCTCTCTCTCTCTCTCTCTCTCTCTCTCTCTCTCTCTCTCTCTCTCTCTCTCCCTCTCTCTCCTCTCCCTCTCCCTCTCTCCCTCTCTCCCTCTCCCTCCCTCCCTCCCTCCTTCCCTCCCTCCCTCTCTCTCCCTCTCTCCCTCTCCCTCTCATTTTCCCTCTCTCTCCTTCCTCCTCGTTCCCTCCCTCCTTCCTTTTTCTTCTTCTCTATGTCCATTCCGCCCCATCCCATCGACCTCTCTCCCTGCCCCTCCCCTTGCCCCCTCGTGGAACAATGCCCCTTTTATTGTCGTCTCCTCCACCGTGGATTGACACCGGAGAAAGTGCTTCGCGTTTCGCTGTCCATTCATTTTTTAGCGAAGGGAGAAGGGGGGGAAGGGGGCTGGGCGAGGGACAGAATGAGGGGCTGAGCGTGACCTTGGGAGAAGGACAAGGGAAGGGGAGGAAGAGGAAGAGGAGGAGGCGAAGGAGCGAGAACCGGAGACGTTTCTCCCTGGCCTGGCTAGGAGGTGAAGGGGATCGGGAGAAGGATAAGAAGAAGAAGAGGGATGAGAAGGAGGGCGATGAGGATGAAGGATGGGAAGAAGAAGAAGGAAGAGAACATGAAGAAGGAAGAGATGAAGAAGGAAGAGATGAAGAAGGAAGAGATGAAGAAGAAGAAAGAGAAGAAGAAGAAGAAAGAGAAGAAGAAGAAGAAAGAGAAGAAGAAGAAAGAGAAGAAGAAGAAAGAGGAGAAGAAGAAAGAGGAGAAGAAGAAAGAGGAGAAGAAGAAGAAGAAGAAGAAGAAGAAGAAGAAGAAGAAGAAGAAAAGAAGAAGAAGAAGAAGAAGAAGAAGAAGAAGAAGAAGAAGAAGAAGAAGAAGAAGAAGAAGAAGAAGAAGAAGAAGAAGAAGAAGAAGAAGAAAGGAGGTGGAGGAGAAGGAGGAGAAGGAGGGTAAGAAGGTGTAGAAGGAGTGAAGTGAGTCAAGGTTGAAGAAGTCTGCAGGGGTCAAGAGGCTAGAGTTCAGACCAGATAATTTGCGAGTATTTAGTCGCCTCAGGACTCGCAGGAGGCGGGCGTCGGAGTCCTGCCGCTGCTACGCCCGTGCTCAGAGGGCCTGGCGATTCCCTCGGCCTCTTTCTTCTCGTCTTCGTCTTTATCTTCTGCTTCCTCTTCCCCTTCCCCTTCCCCTTCCCCTTCCCCTTCCCCTGCCCTGCCCCTTCCCCTGCCCCTTCTTCTTTCACCTTCCCCCGTCTCCCTCTTCCTTTTCACCCTCTTCTTCGTCATCCTCTCCCCCTCCTTCTCCTTATCCTCTTTCTCCTCCTCCTCCTCCCCTCCCCCCTCTTCCTCTTCCCTCCTCCTCCTCTTTCTCCTCCTCCCCCTCCTCTTCTTTGACCTCCTTTCCCCACCTCTTCCTCTTCCTTTGCATCTGTCCCTCCTCATCTTCCTCCGCCTCCTCGTCATCCCCTCCTCCTCTCCTCCTCCTCCTCCTCCTCCTCCTCCTCCTCCTCTCTCCTCCTCCTCCTCCTCCTCCTCCTCCTCCTCCTCCTCCTATTTCTCTTTCTTCCATCCCCGTCAGGTCAGGGCCGGGTCATTTGCAGGCGGGAGGAAGAGATCAGGGCGTCCATTCGTCATCATGGGATGATAAAGCACTTGTGTCATCTTGCTTCTCTCTCTCTCTCTCTCTCTCTCTCTCTCTCCTTCTCCCGAAAAAACCTCTCCTCTTCTACTCTCCTCTCCTTTTCTCTCTCTCTCTCTCCCTACTTTTTTTCTCTCTCTTTTTCTCTCTCTGCCCTCTTCCCCCTTCCCTGCCCCCTCCCCTTCGCCCAGGGTGCGTGAAACCCCCGGGGGAGGAGGGTTGGCCCACCCCGGGGAGCCCCACGCACTTCCGGCACTCGCCATGGGCTTTATGCAAGTTGCAGCGCCCGTCTGGTGTCGTTGCACAAAGGAGCCCCACTTGCCCACGGCGCTTTTTCAACCTTATTCTTTATGCAGTGAACCCGGCGTTGGGCAATACATTTTTCCTTTCTTCGTCTTTTTCAAGTTTCAATTCCCTGTTGCACGGCAGCCATTGCAACGTTGCTGGGCCAATTTGAAGTATGTGGTGCTTGTGGGAAGGGGTTGTGCACGGCCTATCTTTTTGTTGTTGATGTTGTTGTTGTTTTTGTTGAGGTTGAGTGTGTGTATTTATGCATGTGTGTATGTGTGGGTGTACGTAAAAGTATAAGTGCAAAGTGTAAAGTATGTATGTATGTGTAGCTTGGGTAGTGTACAGTATGTATAAATGTATGTATGTTTACACGTTTGTAGAAGTATATGTATAATGCAAGTGTGGCAGTATATTTGTGAATGCAAAGTCAACAATGCCATAGTGAATGTTTCACGTCACGGGATGAAAAGGGTGATCAATACGCTAACAAATGCAATTTTAACCCTCCCCCTCTCCCCTTTTACTCTCCTTCCCACCCCCCCCTCTTTCCATCCCCTTCCCCCTCTTTCCTCCCTCCTTCCTTCTCCCCTCCCCCTCCCCCCCTTTTTATTCTCCTCCCCTTTCCCCCCACCCTCTTCCCTTCCCCTTTCCCCTTTCCTTCCCCCTTCCTCAACCTCTCCCCCTTTCCCTCCCCCCTCCCCCTCCCCCTCCCCCTTTCCTTCCTTCTCCCCCTCTCCTCATTCATCTCTGCTGTATTGTGAGCGAGAGGATCGGCGCGAGGCATTTAAACACACTTTCTCGTGTATTTTCAGGGGCGTTAAATTGTATTTTACGTTGCATTTCTTGTTGTATTTTTCATTTCCATCCAGTTTTCATCTGGTTTTATTTTTTATTTTTTTAATTTAGTTTTTTATTTTTTCCGATTTAAAGGGACAGTTCGCCCGCTTCCCTTTTGGGGTGAAGAAATGCCCTCGTGTCAAGATTTTACTCCGCTGTTTCTTCCTCTTTTTCGTTGCTTTCTTCCTCTTTTTCGTTGCTTTCTTCCTCTTTTTCGTTATTTTCTTCCCCTTTTTCTGTACAGGTTTTTTTCTCCTTTCTTCGTTTTCTTCTTTTAAAATTTGTTTTCCCTCTTCCCCTCCATTTTTCTCCCTTTTTTTTATTCAGTTTTAAAGATTTCTTTTACATCCTCTTTCTTCATTATCTTGTATTTCTTTCCTTCCTCTTTTTTCCTCTTTGCTTCTTCATTATCTTGTATTTCTTTCCTTCCTCTTTCCTCCTCCATTTATTCTTTTCTTCCTTTTCTCCATCTTCCTCTTCGTCGTCATCTGTTTCTTCTTCTTTTCCTTTGGTTTCTTCTTCATATCTTCTTTCCCCTTTGTTTTTCTCCTTTTTCTCTTTCTTTTTCCTAATCGTCGTATTATTTCGCTTTCTTCATTTTTAATCTTCCTTTTCCTTTCGGTCCCGAGGATCGCTGTGGGGGAACCAGGCTGTCCTGGGAGGGGGGGGGGGGGATGCGTGCGTGTGTGTGTGTGTGGGGTGTGGGTGTGTGTGTGTGTGTGTGTGGTTTTTTTTGTGTTGTGTGTTTGGTGTGTGTGGTTTGGTGGTGTGTGGGTTGTGTGGGGGTGGGTGGTGTTGGTGTGGTGTGTGTGTGTGTGTGTGGTGGGTGTGTGTGGTGGTGTGTTGGGTGTGTGGACGGCGTGTGCTGTGGCCCCGTCCGGGGCAACAGCTCCGGGGCCGAAGAAAAGCGAGAGAAAGGAGAAGGCGAAGGAGTCGTTCGAGAGGGAACTCGAGGCGGGTGGAGTGTTTACAGCGCTTGCTTCCCTCCGAACCGGTAACCGCCGGCCCGTACTGGGCTGTAAGCGGACTGTAACTGCTGTATGGGCTGGAAAAGCTGGCCGTTTTTTTTTCGGTCTTTCGGCCCCTTGGTCTTCGGTCGGTTTTTAAACGTCTTTTTGGGTTTGATTTTTTATTCGGGTGAGCCTTTTTGTTTTGTATATTTGTGATGTACGTTTTTTTTTTTTTTTTTTTTTTTTCTTTTTGTGAATGTGTATGCGTGTGCTCATGTTTCTGTTATGTGTTATCCTGTACCTAATTTGCATGGTTATACCCTGCTCTTTCATTCTGCCTTCTCCCCCTCCCTCCCTCTCCGCTCATTTTTGCATGCATTGGTAATTAGCGTTTCATTGTTCGCCTTATTTCACTTTCAGAAATTCTACTTTCTTCTTCTTTCGTAT
>NC_061845.1:1701036-1711036 GCF_019202785.1 Penaeus chinensis
ACTAACAGCATAATAAGATAACAAAAATACTTCGTAAATCAAAGAAAAGGGTCAACGGGCGAGACAGGCAGTACTCGTAACTGGCTCATTGGTGACTTAGTACAAGTGTAGCCATCTATGTGTAAAAACAATCAAACAAGTACTCACAGTGGGCATAGCATGTACCTACACATCATACTCGTTGGCAAGGGGTTAATTATGATATGATTTCTGACAGAAAGTAATGTATACCACCCTATTTATATATACATGTGTATACTTCATTATGGTATTTTTAATTGAAGTTGATTTTGTCATTTGCATATTTTAGATTAAGGTTAGAGAAACAAATCAAGATAGGTAAATTAGAGAGTCAATCAGCTCTAACCTCCCACAAATATACAGTATATTAACTTTTGAAGGGGGCAAATGCCAGGAATGAGACATTACTAATAGATGGTATTATTGTCAGAGTGGCTTGTTCCATAGGATATGACTTTGAACTAAAAACAAATATCACTATTAAAAGGGTTTGCTGTGTGCATAACAGACACTACATGCTAAATACATGCAGGCATAAAGGAGATACTTCTGACACAAAAAAAGCTAACAAAGGCACAGTCTCTTGGATAACAGACTAACTTGTGTGAACCATGCCATGCTAGAACACATCTTGTACTAAATAACATGCTTATTAAATTAGAGTAGCCTATCTAACATTGTATTTTCTGTGTGTTTGTAGGTTAAGATCTAACTACTTCCTTTGGTGAGGGCTGCTCCGTCTCAAGGGGTCAGTATGAGTGATTAATCAAGTGTGTGTAGGTGGTGTGTAGGCACCCTTGGGGGGATGTCAGGCTGAGGCAGACATGTAAAAGTGTGTACACAAGTCAGGGCTTTTTCACAATAAACAAGCTTCTTATTCATGTAATGTTTACCTTTCATTTCTTTTAAGCGATTTGCTCATCAGTCAGATCCTCCTATCATTGTTTTATGGTTTTTTTTTTTTTGGTTTTTTTCTTAACCTCAGTATTGAATGTCATACACATATATAAACTACTACATATCTTAACCTTGGGTCAACACACACATTTCTTACCCAGCACTGACTCCCTCCCATCCATAGATCCTAGGTCAAGTGTAGGGTTGATAACGGTGTCGTCGTTGTTGTCTCATTTCAGCCAGCCTTCTGCGGTCCTAAGAGTCGAGACTGCTCGCTCGCTCGATCCTCCTTTTGCCCCACTGGCACCTATTGGTTTTTTGCGCTAAAAGCATGTAGATGTTTTCTTGACAGATTCAGTGGTAGACAAACAGTAATCAGCATGTCTCGAAACAATTAAGATTGCACTTTTCCTCATTATTTTCCTTATGTTTATGGCTACCGGTCTTTTGCATCATTATTATTTCTTTACCCCGGTTGTAGTAGTTGTGTAGGATATTCATTTTCATTTTTGAATTTTTAGATATTTACCCTTGTCTCTTTGTTTACTTTTTTTTAAAGAAGTTTTCCCAATGATTCCTGTTGCTGAAATGCCTTAGTTATCCCCCTAGTTAGCATGGATGAAAGAGCCCTACATTGGAGGAATCCCTCTTTGCTTCATGGCATCGGATTAATCTCTACAAAGATTTTACGCAAAAGTTCTGGAAGAGTTCCTGTTACCCATCTTAGAAGGAACAACAGCTTTACTTTTAAGAAAAGAGAATCTATTTTTATACGTTTGGAGTCGGTTGAAGAGGTTCATATGATGTCCTGCATGCCCTAATTTAGCTTCTGTGTTTGTTTGTGAAGAGCAGCTTTAGTATTAGACCTTTCCATCGGAAGGAAATAGTAGGAGCCTGGAGTCACTGGTTATCATTGCACTAAGTCATTTGCTGAAATATTTGCTGATATTATTACTATTTTTTTTTTTTATTGTTATTGTTTCAATTGTGATTTGGTTATTCCCTTTACAAAAATTTTCATTAGTTTTCTCCAGGTCCTATTGACAAATACTGATGATAAAATTAACAAGTTTTAACTGTTTACTGTGTACTGTGTACTGGTTATTATTCAGAATAAATGTACCTTGTCAAGTTAGTTGATAGTCATAGAAAGTAGGTGAATACTGTCTCTGTAAAACTGTGCCTTATGTCCTTTATTTTTTTGTCACCTAACAAGGTACAGAATGTGACACAGTCAGAACAAAAAGTATGTGTAAGAGTAGTGTGTCAAAACCATATTGTCTTGTGTGTCAAGTAATCTTATGTACCAATATTGTCTGTTTCTCCAATCCATTTCTTTCTCCCTCCTCCCCCTTTTTTTCTCTTTGAATTGATTCTTACAGACTAGTCCAAGAGGAAGACTAGAAATGCTGTCAGAGTGCATGAGGGCAACACAAAGGAATCTTCGACTGTTCCTTTTTTCCCCGTTTTCTTTCTTTTCCACTTTTTTTTTCTTTCTTTCTTTTCTTTTCTTTTTTTTCTTAATCTCTTAACATTGAAAAGACCTTTTTGGATTCCACCCTCCTTTTTTCTAATGATCACTTTCAGTTTTCTTTTTCTTTTTTTTACCAAATGCTTTAATAAGTAACTGATTTGTGTTAAGGATGGTTTTTACATATGGTCTTGCCAATTGTCTCTCATCTCTCACCCTGCACAGCTCTCTTACTTTAGGGCTAATGGCACAGGATGGAACTTATTCAAAGGTTCTGGTGAGACCATTCTTGTCATTTTCAAATTTATATAAAAAAAAAAAAAGGCTCGTCTTCACAATATTGTGAAAACGATAGAGCCAGTCAAGTGTTGTTAAGAACAGGAAAAGTTCACCTGCCTTGGATAAATGTTCCATTTTAACCATTTGCCAAAAGTCACACAAGCTTTTGTCTGGACGCACAAAATCCTCCCCACTTTTGGCTCACTATGCATGGGATGAAGACAAAATTGTCTTGTGTTGAAAAGAGTGTAAATTATAATAATTTTTGGTATATCATATATCCATAAGAGTATGACATAATTTGAGTAAGAAGTTGGTTACTTTTACATTTAGGTACCAAGTAAAAGCAATTTTTAATCAAAGTTTATCAGTCATCTGTTTTATTGTAAATTTTCGTGTATGTTGATAAATGTAGAATTAATGATTATGAAAGGCTGTATCCTGAAAAGATAATGATGAATTTGCAGATCTCTGAATATCCATCCTCTTTAAGCAAAGTAACTTAAAATTTCCAAATATCCAATACGTAAAGTAAGTGCAGGTATGTATAGTAGTTGCATTGTAGCGAGAGTTTGTTTGCATCATTCTCACCTGTGAGCCAAACGTGCGGATAGACCAGTCCATGTTTGTTGACGTTGTTTGTTGTTGTGCCAGAGGAGGACTGGGAGAAGGAACTCCGGGATGAACTAGGGGCGGAGCTGGGCGAGTACGAAGTGGTTGGCGGCGGAGGAAAGGACAACGAAAAGTGGGAAGAGGAGATTCAGAACATGATTGACGACGAGGACTCCAGTGACCTGCGATAATCTCCAACCGAAATCTCCTAATGATTTGTTTTTTTATATTCTGTGACCTAGACTTTGTAAGGGTGTGTTGATACTTGGAAGAGAAGACTAAGTCAGCAGGAACGTTTGTGATCCATTTAGTACACTGCAGGATGACATGATTTTTTACCATGAAAACCGGAGACTTAGCTTTAGTTACCATCAGTCAGTTGTATCTTTCATGAGAAAACACTATTGCAGGTCAGTATACACACACATACACATAATATGATATTAATATATACACACATATATATATAGCTCCACCATTTACAAATGTATAGAATATTTAATATTTAAGAAAAAAAAATGTTTATGAAAATACTTACTTCAGTGCTGTTATCTTGAGCTGTATCATGTCTCATAAGAAGAGGATTTGCCTTGTGATTATAAAAGGGACAGCAACCTTTCCAGAATGTATTTTATTCTTGCCAGTGTATAAGAAAATTTTAGTTGCCAGTTTTTAACTTTTTATCTCCTGATCCTTCACTGAACCATAAGACAGATACAGCATTTTCTACCGCCATCTATGCCTACACCTCTCCCTCTCGTGACACAATCTGGTATTACCACAAAACATCCGTTTGAGATCACCCTTTACCCTGGAAAAAGGTATATTTTCACAACAGAGAGTGTCAGCAACACTATCAAAGAGTGGGACCCTCTCCATAAGACTTGTGTTCCCCAAAAAGTAGAATCAGTAAATGGGGCTTTGACAGCAGCTAGGGATCCCGATACCTCCTCTGTCTCGCTGGTTTAATGCAGAGCCAGACGGCCAGCACACACAGCACCCATGAGCACGAATGTCCAGGTGGTGTGGCTCTGTCAACACTGGACCTAAAAACCAGAGAGATGGAGGGCAAGGTAACGGAAGAAGTTGCATGCCATTCGTTGATGATTAGACGGGGGATAAAAAAAAAGCAAGGGAATAGCCAGTCAGTAGACTTTCAAATGGATCAGATTTATGTGGGCTTTTAGAGGAAGCTGTCTGTAGTGTGGAGATGATTTACTAGTTTTGAGTTTGAGATACATATAGATAAAGATACTGTATGAGAAAAGTGAGTTGAAGGACTGCAGTATTGACCAACATTTAAAGTGGTTATCTTGTCATGACTTAGATTTTCTTTGAGATGTTTAATACTTGTAAAAAGATCAACCAGACATGGATAGAGAATCCAGTAAAACCTGTGAAGGGAAATGCAAGAAACGTATACTTACATTTCCACATCATGACGTCCACTCATCACTAACCACAGGGTGTTGTGGCCAGAGATTTCTATGTAGATGGCATACAATAGAGAAATTTTCGTTTTCTGCTTAGTAAATTTGTCTTTCATTGCAATAATATGAACAGGTGTCTGCTTCCATCATTCATAAAATGTTTCCGATCACTTTAATAATATTCACATTTGTAATTATGTGTCATATAGGGTAAATAATCAGTTTTCAACTTGATGCAAATAGATGTGTGACATTTTACACAAATATGAATATGAATCCATTTAAAGCGTTTATTATTAATGAGATACCTTGACAGTGTCTAGAGACGTTAGTAACAGTGGTTGCAACCTCGATATTTGAAGCACGTAACATGAGACAGTCACATTCGAAGTGACTTTATCCGTAGACGAGAGAGAGGATATCACAAGATACCGTAGGATCCAGATGTACAAGAGTGAGTTAGTATTGTGCAAAATAACAATGACGATGATTAAGAACTAAACCATAACAACAAAAACAAGAACATAGATAAAAATGCCAACATAGATATAATGTAGTGAGTCACAGATAACACCACTTTCAGTGTGCATAAACTTGCCAGATTTTTATTATCATTATTATTATTAATATTATAATTATTATTATTACATTTGAGTTTTAATTTCTTTTCTATGTGTTGACTGGGGTTGCTTGTGTCCCGCATAATCCCTCCTTCAAGTACAGATACCATTCATTGCAGTTTCACTCTCCTGGAGATTCGCTCTCTAATGTAGAGGTGGCCCTGGAAACAGACAGCCAAGAAATTTAACCACGTAACGGCCATAAACACACACACACCAGTTCCCGTGTGATTAGGGTCAGTCCACAAAGCCAGTCATCTTGCACATTGTTTTGTGGAGATTATGTAGCCAGTTTGTTCCATAGTTTGTTTTATGGAGGAAGAATGCTTAACAGGAAGAGTAGGAAAAAAAAATAATAATGTAAAAAAAAAGAGCACTAATAATGATTATGATTATAACTTATGGTGGATTTCATTAGAAATTTTGTGTTGTAGTATTTAAGGTATTTGATTCTTGAAAGTTTAATGCATTCTTAATACAGTAGTTGGATTTATATCAAAGTATAAAAATGTATATCTAAGCTTTGTTTTTATGATTGAATCTTCTGAAATATGTTACAGGCATCTGCATTACATGCTTCCAGTCTTTTGACTTTTTTCTTATCATTACTTCCAGTCTTTTTACTTTTTATTATCATTATTTACTTTTTGTATTAGATTTTATTATTTAAGGGATTTGTGCATTTTCTGTACTTTATATATATACACTTTACTTCTTTGTAATATGTTTGGAATCTTATGATTATGATTGTGGATTTCTGTCTCTGTTCATCTATTATCTTGGTAAATCCCAGCAGCTCTCCTTCAGGGTGAATGATAGACAGATGTATGTGAGCGAATGAGTCAGAAAGTTCCATCCCGTGACTGTTGGAACTTAAAGTAACAACAAAAACAAGAACAAGAAGAACATCAACATTAGATGGGCATAAAAGCTCTCTATGTAGTAACACTGGACCAATGGTCGTTCTCGAGGGTCTCAGGTCGGGTAGTCAGCACACGTCAAAGTACCTCGTCTGTTATATAGTACATAAATAAATATAGGCTTTTGCTTGACATGAAATGAAATATATGCTTCCTTGGGATAATGTGGGCACGGACAACTTTGAATAATCTTTGTAAACAATACCTGGACACTGGGACCTTCATCAGCTTCCTCACATCATTGCTGGTTGCGTAATATAATGGTTAAATTTAAGTACGGTGGCTCCTTAGCTGCTCCTCTCCTTCCAGGATACAGAGGAAACACTAAAGGCTACACAATGTATTGTCACTGTTCGATGTAACACTGCTGTGTATGTGGCATGTTGAACTGTAGACAGTGAACCAATTTACTGTAGTTCTCATATCAGTATATCTATATAACATTCCATGTGAGTGCTTTTCAAGTTCAATATACCAGATATTAATATACTGTATGATACTCTTGGAAAGAAGCTTTACATCAATATTATGCTTTCAGGCAATGGATAAAAAAAAACTTTCAAAGTGCATATTCTTGTATTTGAAGATCAACAACAATATTTATATAAACCTCTTCTATATACAGTATAACAGTTTTTCCAGCATAAAATGGTCTGTACTGAAGCATCCAATGTCGTTTAGCAAGTCACCAAGATGTGAAGAAGCTGAGAGTGACCTGCACCTCAACTGGTAGACCACACTTGCCTGTACTCTTGTGACAGACAGGTTGACAGGATGCACCTGCTTGTGCTCTGTGCTGGACTGACAGACTGCATTTGCTTGTGCCTTGTGCCAGGCCAGAAGGTGCCCAATCAAGTAGCTAGAAGGATGTCGTGCGATGGTTTGTTTGTATGTATGTTTGTTCATTGTTTGGCAGTTGTCTTCTGCCATGTGATGTAGAAATGTTGTCCCTTACTATGTTATACTATGGTACCTGTGCCCAGTAAAATGGATTAAGTACATGTTTTCTTATTACCCTTTTTGGAAGGCTATTTCTCTTATGTATGAGGAGAAAGTACAGTGTCTTACAAAAGTGACACGATAGATACAAGATACTTTACAGGATAGATACAAGATACTTTACTGAGAATGAAATAAAAATATATAAATCTAAGCAAAGCACATAAACAAGAAAATGCTTTCTTTAAGTTGCAAGAAAATTGAATGATAAGTCTGTCACATGATATGCAAAGAAAGTACCTATTCTATATAAACAATTATCATTTTACTAAAACACAGTATGACAAAAGTTTGGATAGAACAAAAATCATTTTTTAAAATTAAAAATCATAGATCATAGATATCATGAGTTTACTCAAAGAAAGCTATTCCATAAAAGGAATTACATGATTGCCAGATGAGAAAATACAGGAAAATCACCCTATTGGGTCTGATTTGGTGTCTACATAAAGAAATTGGTCTTTCTACTCCCCCTCCTCTCTCTCTCTGTCCTCTCTCTCTTTCCCTCTTTTTGTCTCTGTCTTCTCTCCCTACCTGTCTACCATTCTATTTTTCTTTATCTCTATCTGTGTCAACTTTCCTTAGTTACCCCCTGTCATGCTATGGTAAAAAGGAAATAAACACTCCCAAAAGTCAACAATTATGACTACATTTCAGTACAACAAGAGCATAATGATACTCAGTGTACTTTGCAACGTAAAATCCGTATTCTATCAATATCTGAGAAGTGTAAAAGCAGTTTGTAAAGTAAGACATTGATTTTTACTGACAAATACTATTATGCTACATGAGTAATAAAATGTTTTCAGTTTTGCGGTCTTTTAAGCTAAGGATGTCAACAACACCTTTAGCTTTAGATGTTTATAGTGAATGGACAATGGTAATTTGGAGGTTTTATTAGGATTTTTTTTTTTTTTTTTTTTTTTTTTTTTGTTCATGGAATTACAGCATCTGTTATATAACATCCTCCCATAGGCAGCTGTTTTTTTTAAGCCACTTTTAAGTGAGAAATATATCCTAATACATACTTTTTCCTTCATTTATTTTATATCAATACAATTTTTGTTTTTCCTACAATATCAAAGTTATATATAAAAGAGAAATGAGCATGTCTGCACTTTTTCCAGCTCCTTCCCACCCACCCACACACTAATTCGTAATTATTAACTGCAACGGGAATTCATTATCGGAGAAAGCTGTTAAGGTAATCAGGAAAATAGAATATATTTGTAAAAGTTTTACAATGCATTTGCGTATTGCATTTTTCTCTCTCATTTTGAACGTTTTCGTAATTAGTGTCTTTATATAAATTAAATGGTTGTTTTATTACTATTATATAACCTTATTCAAAACGTGTTGATACGTAAATAAAAAATAAAAAATTACAAGGGCTGTTAATTTGTTATATTTATCCGTAAGACTCCATATGGTACTAAATACAACACTGCAAGCCATTTAAAAATAATAATAATAAAATAAAAAATAAAAATCATACACGTACACACGCGGATAATTTGGGGCATAAATCAAGGAGCTTAAAAACAACTACATCGTTACGTACATGATGTCAGGAGTCGACCCTAAAATTGATTATGCATCGAGGTAACGAGATTAACTTTGTCAGAATTGCAGGGATGCGTACTGCTTTGCAACACGCCGTCATTCATCGTTGCTAATTTATAATTTTTTCTTGTATCTTGGCCACCGCGGGTATCACTACCATTATGGTCACTATATAAAGTACATGAAAGGGTGGGGTGGGGGTGGGGGGGCTCAGCAATGCTTTTCGAATGCACACTCTCCCCACAAAAAAAAAAAAAGAGTTAAAAGTTAAAGTTAAAAATAAGAAGGAAGATAACAAATAACGATAAAAAATCATAATAAAGATAAAAAGTAATGAATGATAATGAAGATAAAAAATAATAATAAAGACAAAAAATAATGATAAAGATTATAACAAAGTAATAGGCACACAATTCATAAACCGATTACAGCTGTACTCGTTATCAGTTGATTATTTCCGATATAATAGGGAGGAACAAGCATGCCGCTATAGTCCAGCGGCCTTATTAGCGCGGTTTTCTCTATGGCTGTGAATGGCTTTATAAAAACGATTTCATTTTTTATTACTATTATTTATACTCGACATCTGAGGTCGGGTTAATATTCGCGTACCAAACAAAGTCAGAAACACTTTCCAGATTTAAAATATTGAAAACAGACCGCTAGAAATCATTGAAAACTAGTAACTTCTATCATCACTCACATTTGTCTCCTCGTAACCAAAACTAAAATGAGTTTTGATAAAAAATAAATGTCGGACATTCCTAGCAAGTTAATAAAAACGGCGAACTTTGTCAAATAATTTTTTTACCTCCAACCCAACCCTTCCTCCTGATAATTGAAACAAATATACAAAAATTCTAAACGCATAAAGCTCTCCTACAGTTATAAATTCAAAATTAACTTTTGATTGAGCGAAACGATTACGTGATCTTGTTTGTCCCGAATCCAACTGTTAATTGAATCTCTAGCAGCCGGTGATTATAGAAATGAAAATCTGAATTCACTTAGTTCGTTCTTATCCAAAGGAGCAAATATTCTCTGCCATAGTTTTTGTTTGTTTGTTTATGCATCACGTTCGTAAATATAACAAAAATGTATGATTTGTTTTACATGTTCTTAATTTCACGAAATAAATTCTCCATTGCCTTTTTTTTATATATAAGATTCAGCAGAGGATCCTACACA
>NC_061845.1:1718536-1728536 GCF_019202785.1 Penaeus chinensis
TAAAAGCCCCAAAAGCAGAAATGACTTTATAGAATGTTGTATATTAATAAATGCTACTTTAGGTAACTTCTTATGGCATAGGGCATATTAACTGCATCATGCATTAAAGGAAAAATGTCATGCAAGCGGATTGATGATACATAAATTGTAATATAAATTATAATAAATGTATGAATGGTTGCACATTGGAACCCTTCAGACATTTACATATACATCCATTATTCCTTACATTCTATACAAATATAGACGAACATACTGTATGCGTACATACAAATGTACACACACACATGCATAGCACAGTACACATATCAATCGCATACAAACATGAATAATACACATAAGCAGGCTACATACATATATATACACATCCACATACACGCACGCGCACATGAAATACTCCCCCACACACTCGTTTCCACGCAAACAGATCCGCAAATCCACACACACATCAAAAAAATTAGTACAGAAAATCCACACGCGCCTCGTGGCCAGTATCCACAAGCTAAGTAAAACAAACAGGTCGATCAGTTCGGTCTTTAGGTCTGGGGCTTGAACGACCTTATGGAGACCGTAAAAGGCTGCACAACGAGGCTCATTATTTTGTTTTAATGACGAAGTGTGCTTCATCCAATTCCCTTCCTGCCGCGGGGGAAATGGAGGTAAGAGGGAGTGATCCTTTACAGGGTGAGGGAAATTTCCGTAATGTAGGTCGGTTATTCCCCGAGATGAAGTGTCGGGAAAGGGGCTCTTTTTTTTTCTCTCTCTCTCTCTTTCTCTCTCTCTCTCTTTCTCTCTCTCTCTCTCTCTCTCTCTCTCTCTCTCTCTCTCTCTCTCTCTCTCTCTCTCTCTCTCTCTCTCTCTCTCTCTCTCTCTCTCTCTCTCTCTCTCTCTCTCTCTCTCTCTCTCTCTCTCTCTCTCTCTCTCTCTCTCTCTCTCTCTCTCTCTCTCTCTCTCTCTCTCTCTCTCTCTCTCTCTCTCTTCTTTTTCATTTGTTTGTGTTTCTTTTTCATTTGTTTGTTTCTTTTTGTCTATTTTGTGAATCGTCTTCTTTGATTGTGGAATTCTTTTTTCTTTTTCTTGCTCTCTCTCTCTCTTTATTTATTTATTTATCTATCTATCTGTCTGTCTGTCTGTCTGTCTGTTTATTTATCTATCAATCTATCTATCTATTTCTCTCCTCTCTCTCTCTCTCTTTCCCACCTCTCTCCCCTCTCTCTTTCTCTGTCTCTCTATATATCTATCTGTCTGTCTGTCTGTTTATCTATTTATCTATCTATCTATTTCTCTCCTTTCTTAGTCTCTATCTCTCTCTCTCTCTCTCTCTCTCTCTCTCTCTCTCTCTCTCTCTCTCTCTCTCTCTCTCTCTCTCTCTCTCTCTCTCTCTCTCTCTCTCTCTCTCTCTCTCTCTCTCTCACTCTCCTTCCCTCTCCTCCTCCTCTCTTTCATTGACCAATATCAAACCATGGCCCATTTGAATATGCAAAGCAGTAATAAAAAGGTGCATATATCAGAAACCAAGTGAGGCATATTTTAAGGAGACTGGACCGTTCATAAAATAGGCGAACTGAAAAGAAGCTCACGAGAAACGAAAGATGGGACACTAGATTTTCATGACCATTGCACTGGCATGATGGCATCTCCGTAAGACTAGCGTCATCTATTTTTGATAAGGGAAGTGAACCGGCACTAACGCCATCTTTCGGCTGATAATAAATGCAAAAAAAGTTCCGTCTATTTGAAGACAAGGGAAGTGCAGCGAACTTTTCATTTGTTTTATTTGATTACGTCAGAGAGAAGCAGATTTTTTTTTGTGTGTGTGAAGTATGTCCAGCGTGCGTCTTTGCTGAAGAAAATTATTTGATCTCGAAGAAGAGGGAAAACCACTTTCGAAAGGCGAAAGAGTTTGGAAACTTTAGAAAACTTTGACCCGAAATTAAACATCTGATATTGCGTGCCGTTCCCTGTTTTTTTTTTTTTTGTTTTGTTTTTGTTTTTTTTCTTATTCTGTTTTTGCGCTTGCTTTTGTTTATGAATGTTTTATGTTCGCTTTTATATATGGTTTCAAGTGTGTGTGTGTGTGTGTGTGTGTGTGTGTGTTTGTGTGTGTGTGTGTGTGTTTGTGTGTGTGTTTGTGTGTGTATATGCATGTATGAATCCGTAAATCTTGCATTATAATGTAATAATATTACCTCTTCTAGCAAGTCTAAAATTCACAACCAGAAAAAAATCCTTAACAACGATTTTAAGGAACAGCCTAGATCACAGCCTTTCACAGAACGACCATAGAATTAGACAATAGAAGAAAAAAAAATAATATACGGGCCACCCATACACGCCCGTTGCCATGGCGATATGGACATACACAGGTCGCCGCAGCTCACGAATGGGAAGCCTTTAGAAATTCCTCTAAGGGTAGTTAGGCTCGTTTCTGAATAGTTTTAGTTATCATTTTCAAATAACTTAATGATTAAATACCAATAACCCATCCATTATTATATACTTATAACCAAGCCATTATTATATACCGTAGGCCTACCTACTAACAATCAATATAACCAAAGTTATTCTTAACAACACACTTATCAGATTTTATCATGAACATTATTTAACCCTTTTTCTTCTGCGTGACAGCCATAAAGTCTCATGATAATGATCAAAACCAACGATTTGTTACAGGTTTTCACGAGAAGCGACCTCCGCGGGCGAGCGAGGGGCGTGCAAGGTCAAAATGGCGTGGATTTGTGCCCGCCCCCGCCGCCCAGCCCTGCTTGGGACCCGACCTCTCCTGGCCTATGCGCTGATCATCATTTCCGTGGCGGCCATGTTGTCTCTCCATGCTGGTAAGTTGTGGTGTTTTTCCCGTGTTTTTTTTTTTTTTTTTTTCTGTGGTTCAAGGTTTCTTGTCCCGAAAGACCCATGGTGTAGTGGACTTTGGGGAATAGTGTATGTTTGTATTTTGCTGTTTTTTTTTAATAGAAATTTTAGGGAAATTACTCTGGGGAACACTACGTATCACGAAGGTGTCTAAATTTGAATTATCCCATTATTTATTTTTATTTATTTTAAAATTTCGAATGGGCTTTCGTCGCTTAGTTTAGTTTAGTTTAGTTTAGTCCTTTATTTACCACCCTGGCTAACTGCACAGGCGTGGGCAAGCTGTGGTACATTTAATGCATGGTCATAACATTACATAGTGTTACATTTGAATTTTAGCCTATAACATTCCACTCATCTACCACGCCGGCATATAGCTTGGGCGTGGGAAAGCATTAATACATTTTATATTCGGTTATGTGATACTACATTCCAAATTTAGGATACAACATAAGTATATCTTCTAGGGCATCAGATGATATGAAGTAGTTACATAGTTCTCCGTACCTCATGCTAGGTGGCCTGAAAGGCTGTATCACATGGCACTCTGAGATATAATGTACAAGTGTTCGCTTATATTCTTCATTACACAGTTTACACTTAGTTTCTTCTTTCGTAGCTTAGTTTAGTTTAGTCCTTTATTTACCACCCTGGCTAACTGCACAGGCGTGGGCAAGCTGTGGTACATTTAATGCATGGTCATAACATTACATAGTGTTACATTTGAATTTTAGCCTATAACATTGCTATGAGTACTTATATCAGTTTAAGGAAAGGAACAATTGCACAGTCCTTTATCCACTCATCTGCCACGCCGGCATATAGCTTGGGCGTGGGAAAGCATTAATACATTTTATATTCGGTTATGTGATACTACATTCCAAATTTAGGATACAACATAAGTATATCTTCTAGGGCATCAGATGATATGAAGTAGTTACATAGTTCTCCGTACCTCATGCTAGGTGGCCTGAAAGGCTGTATCACATGGCACTCTGAGATATAATGTACAAGTGTTCGCTTATATTCTTCATTACACAGTTTACACTTAGTTTCTTCGACATTACAAACTGTACTGACCTGCCAATACAATCTATACCCAAGCCTGATTCTTGCAGTCACAACATCACACTGTCTTGTTCTTGTTTTATATAAACCATAGATGAAGGAATCTTGCCTAAACCGGTCATAGTGCTTTATGCTAACAGCTTTCAGGGCGCTGAGAATTAATCAACTCAGTCAAGTCCTCTCTGAAGAGGCTTTAATGATGTAGAAAATCCTAGAAAGAGGTATCCCAAGATCTATGTCCACACTTTGTTTGTCACATGCTGACTTTGCTAGGCGATCAGCATGATCATGCCTAGGGATTCCAACATGCGATGGAATCCACACAAAACGTATATTATGGCCTCGTTCTTTGCACGATACACGTTTATCCTGATGTCATTTGCAATATTTCTCCGCACCTTTGTCTAGAGTGTTCAGAGCCTGGAGAGCACTCTGTGAATCGCAGAAAATGACCCCTGAGCCTTGTTTCAATAGAAATTCGGTGGCCATGAGTATTCCTGCCAACTCGGTTTGCATAGTGCTAGCCCAGTCATGAACCCTCCTATAATCCTGGTGCTGCCAAAATATGTTTTTATATACAACAAAAGCGCATCCTGCTCTGCACCCAGACTGCAAGGATCCGTCAGTGTAGCATTCATATACATTGGAAAGAGTGTCTAGATGCGCATTTATACTTGCAAGTGCATACTGTTTAAGTATAGCAGGGGGCACTGTCTTTTTTGGGGCAGTCGTATAATATACACTTAGGTCCGACATTTTCCACGGTGGTACAGAACGTCCATGTAGGGTCTTAGTTATGGGAATGTCAGCTGAGCTAAGTGTTTACACGTCACTTGTAACCATGAATTTGAGTATGAATCGGTGTTGTTATTCAAAGTTAGCTCTTCTATTCTGTGTTTGAAAGTCGCACTAATTACCAGAACTCTCTTTCTATCATCAGTCAACCTTAAATAATTTTCGTATCATAATTCTGAAATGGTAGATAAGAGTAAGAAGATCAAATAAAAAAACAAAAACAAAGAGAGAGAGAGAGAGAGAGAGAGAGAGAGAGAGAGAGAGAGAGAGAGAGAGAGAGAGAGAGAGAGAGAGAGAGAGATTGAGAAAGGAGAGAAATAGATAGAGAGATAGATAGACGACGAGATAAAGAGAGAAAGACAACAAGAGAGAGAGAGAGAGAGAGAGAGAGAGAGAGAGAGAGAGAGAGAATGAGAGACAGAGAGAATGAGAGAGAGTCAGAGACAGACAGAGAGAATGAGAGAGAGTCAGAGACAGACAGATAGAGACAGAGAGCAACCGAGAGGCAAAGACAGAAAGAGGACAAAGAATGCATTACAAGAGAGAAAAAAAAAAAAAACAATAAGGAATTTACGCTTCGAAAACTTACTTCTATGGCTACAGTTTCACCGGCCTTTAGTCTCGCTAACTTTTTGCAATATTTCTGCCACGTGCGCCGCTATGTTGCACCTCGCTGACAGTCGCAAAGGACCTGGCAGTATGAGATCCCCCATTTTGAGACCGCCCTTGCTAAAACCGCGAAAAGACGCACTCCGGGAAACCGATTTACGAAGGCGGGGGCAATAGGGAGACAACGATTATTATTTCCCCCTCCCGTGGAAGCTCTCTGGAGAGGTGCCAGATGCGCGACGAGATAAGAGTGATAATGCGGAATTCTCGGCAGCTGATAATATCTGCTGCGCTCTGCCTCTGTGCGATTCTTATCTTTCCTCTTATCTTTCCCGTTATCTCTCTTGCTAGCACTATCTATCTCTCGTTCTCTCTTTGTGTATCTGTATGTTGGTCTGCTTATCTACCTGCCTGACTATCTACGTATCTGTCTCTCTATCCATCCATCTGTCTATCTATGTATGTATCTATTTATGTATTTATCTATTTATATCTTTATCTTTTTATCAACCTATCTATCTGTCTTTCTTTATTTGTTTATCTGCTTATCTATCCATCTGTTTCTCTTCTTGCCTATCAGTATGTCTACTTGTTTGTGTTTTCATCCACACACACACACACACACACACACACACACACACACACACACACACACACACACACACACACACACACACACACACACACACACACACATCCTAGCTACCGAAATCCCTGAAAATAATGTCAAGGATAAATGCCAGATTAGATTCCTCTCTCGATGACTCAGCAGATCCAGACTAATCACTATAATTGTTGGAGGTAGATAGATAGACAGATAGATAAATGGTTGGGTGGGTGGATGGGTGGGTGGATGGATGGGTGGATGGAGGGTTGAGTGGATGGATGGGTGAATGAATGGGTAGATGTATGGATAGTTAGATAGACAGTTAGATAGATAGATAGAATGACTAATGGATTGATAAAGGGATATGTAGATAGATATATAGAAAGATAAACAGACAGATAGGTCGATAGATGTTGTCATTAGATATATAAATAAATAAATAGACAGGTAGATAGATGTAGCTGCTGTTGTGATTGGAAACAGAAATGTTGTGAACCCGGAGGATGTAAGAAATATATACAAAATAAGAAAATATTAAAGCAAGTTTACGTTAGGTATTGTTGATGTAAAGTCATATGACCGGACATTCTCCTGCCTATAAGTTCTAGGCCTAAATTCCTTGATAAGTCGTGGTGGACTAATGAACATCGATTATGAAAGACGTGTGGGGATTTGAGGATTATTTCAATAGGCCTATACTGAGAACCGTAGCCATTTTCGTCAACAAAAGGCGTGGCCAGGATCTGAAAGCAAGCAAAAAACAAAAGCGAATCGAATCAGATCTCGTAATTGTCTCCTTTTCCATCGTATAGGAGGATTGGAATCTCCGCGGAATATGATTCAAACCTGTTTTATGTAATTTAAAAGTGAATCGTTTTTAAGGATCTGGTATCTTTTGGTTGTGCCTCGGTACTCGGAAAAGTTAATTGAATTATTTTCTATTTCGTCGTATTTCGCTAAGCGTGGTGTTGAAAGACTATAAACGAAGTAATACCTATTTCTCCTGTTTATTTCTCTGCAACCCTGGAATTAACTAGCATAAAAGTCGTGAAATGTCTGTCAGAATCCATGGCGAACCGATCAGAAAGGGTGGATAACTCAGCGATTGTGTTATAATTGCAAGAGGTGGCGCGGAACTGAATTTCATCGTGCAAAAAATATTTAATAATTAGTTTTAATGTAAACGTTTCACGGATCTGTATTGTTGATTTTTTCTTATTCTGTGTTTTTTTTTTTTCAATTATTTGATTTTTGTTTCTACCTTTCTTTTAAATAACTGTTGAATACTTCACAAACACACAAATACACACACACACACACACACACACACAGATATGCGCACACCATACACACATATAATGAATTGATGGATAGTAGGCTAGAGGGACAAATGGACATGGTTAGTTATAAATCACAAAAATCTCGTATCAAAGCAAAGTCCACCCATCCATTTTCAACTCATTAACCAAATATTAAGGCAATTTATCCTCCGCAGTTTTTCCACGTTCCATTCCTCCTGACACACAATACTTTCACAATACCATACAATACAATACACAGTGCACATAATCTGTACAACATACAACACCACACAGCACGTTGTAATGCAGAACACACAATACATAATAACTCCCAAGCCGCTCCCACTACACACAATTCATAACACCACACAACACACTGCAACAACACCACACACGACATACATAATGCACACTCAATTCACACCAAAACACAACACAACACCACACAACACACACAATACCACAACACACCACACACTACACGCAATACACACACAACCACACAATACACTGACCTTCAAATGTTATCTCAGTCCCGACTCTTGCCTTCCTCTCCCAAGCCTTCAATAGGTCGTGGTTAATAGTTCAGTGGAGACTAAGGATTTTTTTTTTTTTTTATAACGCTGGAGTTCATTTCTTCTAAAGGTAGTCGGTGGGGTGGGAATCACAGTAGTATGATATTTATTAGGAATATTTTTATCATTGGTGTTATCATATTGGTGTTGTCATGTTGTTTTCATATTTTTTTATATTTTTTGGTGAAATTCTTGTGGTTGTTATCACCATCGACATTATAATTATTATGTTATGATTAGTAGTAGTATTGTTATCATTATTATTATTCCTACTACTGCCATTATGGTTACTATTATTACCATCATTGTTATTATTATTATCATTCTTCTTATTATCAATATTATTATTATTATTATTATTATTATTATCATCATTATCATTATTATTATTATTATTATTATTATCATCATTATCATCATTATCATTATTATTATTATTATTATTATTAACATCATTATCATAACCATCATCATCAATTTTATCATTATCACTAACGTGATCTTCATTACCATTCACACCATTCGTGGAATTTTCAACTTTCAACACCCTTGAGAATACCAATCACTCGCATATCAAGTACAAATGAAAAACAAATCGAATCCTCTATCTCGTTCCCTCCGAAATGCATTCACCAGCGACGTCTGGCAGTAATAGGAGATTTCGATTCCGATATTCAGATGGAAGTTGTCATCTCTGAATCCACGCTCGAAGGGTCCAAGAAGCGATCATTAAAAGAAAAAAAAATTCCCTCAGACCTTATATTTCCTTGTTATCTTTCACTTATTTTCTGTCGTGGATGGAGGTGTCACTTCGGATTCCACACGTGAAGAGTATTCGAACCGATCCTTAGAATTAATTCCTCGGACCTTATATTTCTTTGTTATTTTTAGGAATTTAAAATTACATCTGACTAGTAAAAGGCCTTGTTTTTTTGTTTTTGTTTTTTGGTTTATCATTTTATTGTCTGTCGTTAGAAGGTATGTGATAAGAGAATATAAAATTATTTATATTTATTGTTTGTTTTTAGCTGGGTTGTTCTAAAAAGCGGTAATGAGGTTTACATTAATATCTCAAATAGATAAATAGATCAAATAGAAAAGTCAGCTGTAATGATAAATCAATCATGCCACAATGACGCCAAAACCAACACAAAAGATTGAGAAAATGAATGCAAAGAAGACTCATTTTGCAACACAATTAATAACAGCTTTTCTTCTCACTTCCACTTATCGTAAGGCATGTGAACCTAATCTGCATTTATAATCAATGGCTGCCGTTCTTCCGGAATCTGTAATGGGTCTTGAAGGCATAAAAGGTAATGGGATATCAAGGGGAAGGTACTGTGGAATTTCCTCTACTTTTTTGGAAGTCTACGGTGATAGTGAAACAATGATAATGATGATGATAATGATGATGATAGTAATAACGATAGTAATAATAATAATAATCATTATTATTGTTATTATGATAATGATAACAATAATGATAATGATAATAATAATAATAATAATAATAATAATAACAGTAATTGTAACATTCATTTTAATACTAATAGTAATGACTATGATAATAAAAGTAATAATGATAAAGAAGATTATCATAATAACCATAATGATAATATTAATGATGATAATAATAGTAATAAACAAACAAACAACAAAGATACATTCTTAAAAAGTCTATACCAAAATATCCAGGACTTTGCACTTGATATTCGCTGTACTCAACGTATCTGTGAGCTTATTACGGTACAACATGTACTTATGTTCCATTTATATAACAGAGATGGTGCAGTGGGGTATCTGAGAGAGAAGAGGGGGAGGCAGGGAGGAAGGGAGGGAGGGAGGAAGGGAAGGAGGGTGGAAGGGAGGGATGGAGGAAGGGAAGGGGAGAGGAAGGGAAGGAGGGAGGAATGGAGGGAGGGATGAAGGGAGGGAGGGAGGAAGGGAAGGAGGGAGCGAGGAAGGGAAGGAGGGAGCGAAGAAGGGAAGGAGGGAGGCAGGGAAGGAGGGAGGAAGGGAGGGAGGGATGAATGGAGGGAGGAAGGATGTGAAGGGGAGAGGAAGTGAAGGAGGGAGGGAGGGAGGGAGGGAGAGAGGAAGGGAAGGAAGGAGGGGGGATTAGGAGGAGGTGAAGGGAGGAGGAAGGATGGGTGAAAATGAGATGAAAA
>NC_061845.1:1738536-1756036 GCF_019202785.1 Penaeus chinensis
AAGAAGGGATGAGGAGAGAGGAAGAAGGAACCGCATGATTATCGGAAGTAATCAATGGTTATCTCCCTGTCTTCCCCTCTCTGGTCTTTCCCCTCTCTTGCTCCTCCTTTCTTCTTCATTTTCTTGTCCTTTCCCCTCACTGTCTCCTCATATTTCTATATTTCATTTTCTTCATATTATATTTCTTATTTTCTTCTCATTTCCTTCTTTTTTTCTCCTTTTCTCTTATTTTCTTTTCATTTTCTCCTCATTTTCTTTTACCTTTCCCCTCACTTTCTCCTTATTTTCTTACACATTTCTCTTCCTTCTTATTTTTGTCATTTTTTCATTTTCTTTTCCTTCACTTTCTCCTCATTTTCTTCTTCCCCTTTACTTTCTCATTTTCTTATCCGTTTCTCATCCTTCCTTCCCTTCATCTAAATGCCCATTAATCGTCGTCTCCTATTATTCCTTTTTTTCCTTTACTCCTCCTCTTCCTCTATCTCTTCCTCCTTTCTTTTTTTTCTCTTGTTCCTCTTTCTGCACCTTATGCTTCTATTCTTTCATCTACGTTCTTTTTTTTTCTCTTATCCCCTCCTTCTCTACTTCCTCTTCCTGCTCCTTCTCCTCCTCCTTCTCCTCTTCCTTCTCCTCCTCGTGTTCCACCTTCTCTTCCTCCTTCTCTTCCTTCTCCTCTTTTTCCTTCTCATCCTCTTCTTCTTCCTCTTCCTTCTCCTTCTCCTCCTCATCATCTCCCTTCTTCTCCTCCTCCTCCTCCTCTTCCTCCTCTTCCTCCTCTTCCTCTCTTCCTTCACATCCTCCTCTCCTCCTACTCCAAATCATCTTCATAAAATCCTCTCTTCATACACCACTCCCACTCTATCATACTTCCTCCACTTCTCTCTACCTTCTTTCCACCACCCCTCCTCTCCTCCTCACATCTCATCCTCATCATCATCATCACTCTCTCTCTCACATTCTCTCACTCCACTCTCCTCTCACTCTGATCCACATCTTCTCTCACTCTTCTCTCTCTCTCTTCTCTCTCTCTCTTTCACTCTCTCTCTCTCTCTCACTCTTCACTCTCTCTCTCCTCTCTCACTTCTCTCTCACTCTCTCTCTTCTCTCTCTCTCTCCTCTCCCTCTCTGCACTCTCTCCTCTTTTCTCCTATTTCTTTCTCTCTCTCACTCTACTTCTTTCTCTCTCTCTCTCTCTCTCTCTCTGCTCTCTCTCTCTTCTCTTCTCTCTCTCACTCTCTCTCTCGCTCTCTCTCTCTCTCTCTTCTTTCTAACTCACATTCCTCACTCCACTCTTCAAACTCTCAAACTCTCTCACTCTCTACATCACACACACACCACACACACAACACACTCTCTCACCACCTCACCTCTTTATTTATCTTCATATATTATTCAGATAGATATATATCTTAGATATATATATATATTATTATTCTATGATCTATGATATACTTATCTATTCTGATATAGAGATATAAATATATATCTATAGATATACATATATATCTTCATATATCTCTTATATATTTTATATCTATGATAGATATATTATATGATCTATCATGATCTTAGTATTAATATAGATATATATATATATATATATATATTTCTATATAGAGAATATTATATACTTAGAATATATTATATATATCTATATTATATATCTATATATATATATAGCGATATATATTATATAGATATATATATGAATAGATAGTCGCTATAGATATGAGATAGAATAGAGATAGATGAATATAAATAGATAGAAAGAGGAAAGTCAGAGATCTCTTCTTTCTCTTTTACCTTTACCTCTCTACTATTTCTCTTCTACATCTCTCTCTCTTCTTCTCTATTCCCTCTCTTATCTCTATCTCTTCTCTCTCTCTTCTATCTCTCTACTCTCTATCTCTCTCTCTCTCTCTACCTCTATCTTTCTCTTCTCCCTCTCTTATCTCTCTCTCTATCTTTTCTTCTCTCTCTCTCTATCCTCTCTCTCTCACTCTCTCTCTCTATTCTCTCTCTCTCTCTATCTCCTCTCTTCTCTCTCTCTCTCTCTATCTTCTCTTCTCTTATCTTCTCTCTCTCATCTCTCCTCTCTCTCTCTTCTTATTCTCTATCTCTCTCTCTTCTCTCTCTCTCTTCTCTATCTCTCTCTCTCTCTCTCCTCCTCCCTCTCTCTCTCTCTCTCTCTCTCTCTTTTCTCTCACTATCTCCTTTTCTCTCTTTATCTTCCTCTTTCTCCTGATCCATCCACTGTATCTTCTCTCTCTACTTCTTCTCTCTTCTCTCTTCTCTCTATCTCTCTCTCTATATCTCTCTCTCTTATCTATTCTCCCCTTCTCTTATAGTTCTCTCATCTCTTCTATATAATCACCTCTCTCATCTATATCTCTTCTCTATATATTCTCTCTCTATATTTTTTTTTTTTTTGCATTATATATACTATATCTCTTATATCTCTCTATATATATATATTTATATTATATTCCTCTTATATCTCTATATATATAATATACTCTATATATATATCTTCATATATCTATACATATCTATATATTTATATATATATATAATATCTAATATATATAGATTCTATATATATATCATATATATCATTTCTATATATTATAATTATCTATAATATCTTCTATATATCCTAATATGATATTATATAATATTTCATAATCTACCTATCTCTATATTATATATATATAAATCTATATCTATCTATCTATCTCTTATATTCACTATTATATATCTAATCTACTCTTATATATCTCTTATCTATATTAGACCTATATCTATCTATATATACATCTATATATATTCTCTCTCTATTATCTATATCTCTTCTACCTATCTATTCTTACATATTTTATATTCTATATCTCTATTAATATATATATCTATTCTATATTCTATCTCTATATCTATATGAATATATATATCTATATATATTATAATCTATATATTATCTTATTCTATATATTATATATTACATCTATAGCTATCGATATCTATAATAGAGTGGAGAGGATAGAGGGAGAAGAGAGGGAGAGAGAGTCCAGAGAGAGTCAGAGAGAGAGAGGTGGAGGAGGAGAGAGAGAGAGAGTCAGAGTGAGTAGGAGAGGAGAGAGATAGATAGATTAGTTAGATAGGAGGAGGAGAGGAGAGAGAAGAGAGAGTAGAGACGAGATGAGAGGAGAGAGAGAGGCGAGAGAGAGGGAGAGTGGGGAGAGAGAGAAGGGAGAGAGGGAGAAGAGGAGTAGAAGAAGGTGAAAGAGGAGAGGAGGAGGAGAGGAGAGGGAGGAGATGAGACGAGGACTGAGAGTAGTTCAGTGAGGATGAAGGATGTGAGACAGTCTGGGAGAGGGAAAGAGAGGCAGGAGAGGGAGATGGGAGAGAGGAGTAGGGAGAGAGAGAGAGAGGGTGAGAGAGGAGAAGTGATGAGGTGAGGGTGTGAGGAGGAGAGAGTAGAGAGAGGATGAGTGGGGAGAAGAGAGGGTGAGAGGGAGAGGGAGAGTGGAGAAGAGAGAGAAGGTCAAGGAGGTCACAGAGGACGGTGATGAGAGGATAGTGAGAGAGGGAGAGGGGAGAGAGAGAGAGGAGATGAGGAGAGAGAGAGGGAAAAGAGAGAGGGAGAGAGGGGGAGAGTGAGAGGAGATCGAGAGAGAGAGAGACGGAGAGATGAGGAGAGGAGGAACGAGGGGAGAGAGGAGATCAGAGAAGAGATGATGAGAGAGAGAGAAGGAAGGAAGAGAGAGAGAGAGAGAGGGGGGAGAGAGAGAGGTGAGAGAGAGAGAGAGAGGTGAGAGGAGGAAGGAGGAGAGAGAGAGTCAGAGAGAGAAGGAGAGGAAATGGAGAGAGAGAGGCGGAGAGAGGAGGAGAGTTGATAGATAGATAGATAGGGCGGAGACGAGAGAGTGAGGAGGACGAGAGGAGAGAGAGGGAGAGACGAGAGAGATGAGAGAGTAGAGAGAGAGGATCAGAGGAGGAGGAGAGAGAAAGAGGAGACGAGAGAGGAGAAGAGAGAGAGAGAGGAGAGAAGGAGGGGAGATGGGGGGGGTGTAGAGAGTATGGAGAGAGGGGAAGAGAGGTGAACTTGAAGAGAGGGGAGGGGGCTGATAGGAGAGGTTGGGGGAGGTGACGGCGAGATGTAGGAGGTGATTGTGTCGACTGAAGAGAGAGAGGAGAAGAAGAGAAGAAAGATGAAACAAGAGATGAAGGAAAGATAAGAAGATAGGAGGAGAGAAAGAGAGAGAGAGAAGAGAATAGAGAGAGAGATGTAAGAGAGAGGTGAGAGAGAGAGAGGACGGGAGAGAAGAAATGAGGAGGAGGAGAGAGAGAAGAGAGAGAGGAGTCAGAGAGAGAGAGAGAGGGGAGAAAGAGAGGAGGAAGAAGCGAAGAGAGAGAGAGAGAGGAAGTGGAGAATTGGGAGGGAGAGTATGACATGAGAGAGAGAAGGAGGAGAGAACAGAGAGAGATTGAGAAGAGAGGGTAGAGCTGGAGAGGTGAGATAGAGAGGGAGGTTCAAAAATTGGTTGAGAGAGAGCGAGACACGGAAAGAGAGAGGAAGAGAATGAGAATAGAATAGAGAGAGAAGAGAGAGAGAGTGGAGATAGTGAGAATAGAGAGAGAGAAGAAGAGAGAAAGAGAGAGAAGAAGAGATCGAGTGGAGAGAGAGAGAAGGAGTGAGAGGAGGAGAAGAGAGGAAGAGAGAAGAGGGAGAGTAGAACAAAAGAGAAGAGAGAAAGAGAGATAGTGAGAGTGGAGAGGAGAGAGAGAAAGTGGAGAATAGGAGAGGAGAGAGAGTAAGAGAGGAGAGAGAGGAAGAGAGAGAGAGGAGAAGGTAGATGAAAAGAGGAGACGAGAAAGAGAGGGAGGAGTGAGAGAGAGAAGATGAGAGACCAGAGGTGAGAGAGAGAGAGATGAGGGATGAAGGTAGAGAGGGAAGAAGAGAAGAAGTGAGAGAGAGAGGAGAGAGAGAAGAGAGAGGAGGAGGAGAGGAAAAGGAGAGAGGGGGAGAAAAGTGAGAGAGGACGAGAGGAGAGAGCGTCAGAGAGAGAGAGTGAGGAGAGAGAGAGAGTGGAGAGGAGAGAGAGTGAGAGACGAGGAGAGAGAGAGAGAGAGAGAGAAGAGATGAGAGTCAGAGGAGAGAGAATGAGGATGGGTGAGAGAGAGAGAGAGAGTTCAGAGGGGAGGTGAGAGATGAGAGAGATTAGAGGAGGGAGAAGAGAGAGGAGAGAGAGGAGGGAGAGGGAGCAGAGGAGAGAGGGGTGATGAGGTGGATAAGTGTGAGGAGGTCAGAGGTGGAGAGGAAGAGAGAGGAGTGAGAGAGATAGATAGGAGAGAGGGAGGAGAGGAGGAGTAGATGACCGGTGAGGAGGGAGGAGATTCAGAGAGATAGTAGATAGATAGATAATAGATTTAGTAGACGTGAGAGAGAGAGAGAGGAGAGTGTGAGAGAGATGGAGAGCGATGCGGGAGAGAGAGAGAGAGGTCCAGAGGAGAGACGAGAGAGGAGGAGAGGAGAGAGAGAGAGAGAGTGTCAGAGAGAGTGAGAAGAGATAGATAGATTGTATATGAATTGATGAGTGAGTGAGAGAGTGGAGAGAGAGTATCTGATTAGAACGGGTAAGTGAAAAAAATTTTTTGGAGGGGTGTAAGGGTAAAGTATGTAGTAGTTATTGAGGGTGAGTGTGAGTAGGTCGTAGAGTGAGTAGGTTAGGAGTGGAGGGTGGTGTAGTGTGTGTGAAGAGTGTAGAGTGTCGGAGAGTGTGGAGAGTGAGTGTGAGAGGCAAGTAGAGAGTGAGAGTGAGAGAGAGAGAGAGTGAGAGAGGGACGTTGTGGTGAGTGATTGTGAGACGAGAGTGTGTGAAGTGGGGGGAGGGTAGTGGAGTGCGAGAGTGTGTGTGAGTGAGAGTAGTGAGTGTAGTGAGAGACTGTGAGGTGTGTCTGCTGTGGTAATGTCATTGTAGGGTGGTGGAGAGATGGGTTGTTGGTTAAGCGTTGTTGTGCGGTTGTTTGATTGGGGGTGGCTACCCGGGCGGCAATCGCGCGGGGAGGGAAAAGCCGCGGAGGCGCACGAAGGGCGCGGCGGATGGTGGCGGGGAAGGGAAAGAGATAAACAGGGCGGAAGATGAGAGTAAGTGGGGATGGGGCGGATGTCGGAGTGGTGAGGTGGGGGAGGTGATGGGGACAGGAGGGGGGGCGAAGGGGAGAGGTGGGGGAGGTGATGGGGTGCGTGGGGAGGCGGTAAGGGAAAGTAAGAATCTGGGATGAAGGTGGGGGGGTCATATGGGAGCGGAAAGGCGGTGGGGGTGGCTGGGGGGATGGGAGGGGGAAGGATCGGGCGAGAGATGTGTGCGTCTTGACCGCACTACTCCCGGCGTCTCTCTCCTCGTCCCTCTTCCTCCACTTCCTTTACTTTTCATTGATTTTTTTTTTCTTATCAGTTTTCTCATCCTTCCTTCCCTTATCCCTCTCTTAAAAAATTGCCCCATTTAATAGTCTCGGTCTCTATTAATCCATTTTTTTCTTTTTTCCTGCCTCTCTTCCTCTATTCCTTTCCTCCTTTCTTTTTTTTTCTTGTTCGTCTTTCTGCACCTTTATGCTTTATTATTCCTTTTTCATTACGTCCTTTTATTTTTCTCTTATCCCTCCTTCTCTACTTCCTCCTTTGGCTCCTTCACCTCCTCTACCCTCCTCTTCCTTCTCTCCTCGTTTTTGTTCCACTTTCTTCCTCCTTTCTTCCTTCTCCTTCTTTTTCCTTTCATCCTCTTCCTCTTCCTCCTCCTTCTCCTTCTCTCAATCATCATCTCCTTTTCTCCTCTCTCCTCTTTCCTTCTTCCTCTCTTTGCCTTTCTCTTCTCCCTCTTCCTCAACTTTCCTCATTATCGTCATAATTTCCTCCTCTCTGTTAATCCTTCTCTCTTTCTTTCCTCCTCCTCCTATTCTCCTCTTCCTTTCTCTTCCTCCTCTCCTCTCCTCCTCCTATCATACATCATTCATCATCATCATCTCAGTATATCATCATAATCTCCCTACTCATCCTACGCCTTTCTCATTTCCTTATCATTAGCCTCCTTTTTTCTATCATCCATTTTCCATCGTTCTCCTCCTCCCATTCTTCTCTCAAGGTTTATGCCTTCTCCTCCGTCACCACCTCGACATCCGCCCAACCCCTCTCTTTAATTTGTCCTCATTATTCTCTCCATATCTTGTTCCCTTCCCTCGTGGAAATTATATTTCTCTCTTCCTGTTTACTCTCTTCCCTCCCTCGCCCTTATTTGGTTTCTGCGTTTCTGTATTTTACTCTCCGTTTCCCTCTTCTCCCCTCCTCTCTCTCTCTCTCTACTTTCTACTCAATTGTCTTTCATTCTCTCCTCTCTCTCCTCTCTCTCTCTCTCTTCTCTCTCTCTATTCTCTTCTTTCTCTCTCTCTCCCTCTCGTTTCTCCTTCATCTCTCTCTCTCTTCTCTCTTCTCTCTTCTCCCCCTTCTCTCTTCTATCTCTCTCTCTCTCTCTCTCTTTCTCTCTCTCTTCTCTTCTACTAATTCTATCTCTCTCTTTCTCACTGTTGCAAGGGGACGAGGGAGAGGAGGGCAAGGTGGAGAGGAAAAGGAGGAATATGAAAAGGATGTAAAGTTAAAAGGAGAGAAAATAGGAAGGGGATGGAGAAAGGTAAAGGAGAGTGAGAAAGGGAAGTAGGAAGGGGAGATGAGAGTCGAGAAGAAAGATGTAGGGGAAAGGATATGAAAAGAGGTGAAGGAAAGGAAGAGAGAAGCGGAGAAGGAAGGAGAAAGGGGAGAGAAGAGAGGGGAGAGGAGACCATTACCCTCAGTGGAAGGCACAGCCGTTCACTTCCGTCGATCTGCATTCGTGACGTAACTAGCTTGTTCCTGTCACCAGCTGACGTGTGTGTTTATTTGTGAGAGTGTTTGTGTGCGTCGTTCGCAGTGTGTGTGTGAGTGTGTGTGTGAGTGTGTGTGTGTGTGTGTGTGTGTGTTTGTGTTTGTGCATGTGAGTGTGTGCGTGTGTATGTGGGAGGATGTACGTATTTGAAATCGTGTAAACTGATTTGCGTTCCTTATACCTTGAATTAATTTTCTTTGCCATATCTGTTTCTGAATCGTTGCTAACATTTCTCCTGCGTGGTTCGAGAAGGCTGAAATGTAGGATTATTTTTATAATTTCATAATGCCTTATGTCATACCTACTGTGTAATTATTCGTGTGCGTTTTTCGTGAGTATATATACACATGAATCAGTGTGTATTACAAGAGTTTATGTTTATGTGCACATGAGTTCAGTACAAGTTGTAAGTTAAGGTTTATCTTTTGTAACAGCTCGCTCCATCGGCTTTAGGCTCTCTCTCCCTCCCTCTCCCTTCCTCCCTCCCTCCCTCCCTATCTCCCTCCCTTACTTCCGTTTCTCTCTAATACCTACCTACATCCTCTTTATTTTTTTTAAAATCATATATCTATTTTGTCTTTCTCTCTCTATTGTATCTATCTCTCTCATCCTTCCTTTCTCCCTTCTTCTTCCCTCTCCCTCTCTTTCCCTCTTCCCGTTCCTCCCAACCTCTTCTCCTTCTCCCTCTCCCTTACCTATTCCCTTTCTCTCACCCTCTTTCCCTTCCTATTTTTTTTTTGTTCCTCTTTCCCTTCTCCCTCCCTCCTTCTACCCCCCTCTCCCTCTCTCCTCCTCTCTCTTTCCCTCCCCTCCCTCTCCCTCTCCTCTCCCTCTCCCTCCCTCTCACTCTCCTCCTCCCTCTCCCTCTTTTCCCCACTCCCTCTCCCTATCCTCCTTCCCTCTCCTGCTTTCTCCCTCCCTCTCCTCCCTACTCCCTCCCCTCTTTCCCTCCCTCCCTCCCTCTCCCTTTCCACTTGACTCTTTCCTTCCTCTCTCCCTCTACTCTACCTCCCCGCTTATTTCCCTTCCTCTCACTCTCTCCCTCTCCCTCTGCCTGACCTCTGCCTCCTTTCCCTCCCTCCTCCCTCTTTCTCCCTCCCTATCCTTCCCTCCCTCGGTGTTCGGAGATCACGTGGACACACCCGAAATTGTACGGCCAGCAACGGCAGGTGTTTTTCCTCAATCATTTATGTTTTTGTCATTTTCATTCGAGGGTCGAGGTGCTTGAAGGAAGTACAGTTTCTTGACTCTTCCCTTTGACCTAGTTTTCTTTCTTAAGTAATTTTGTTTGGTAGTGTGTTTTTTTTTGTTTTGTTTTCCTTTCGTTTTTTTTTGCTCGTTTTCGTTCTTTTCCTGTTTTTTTTCTACCATTTTTTTTTTTTTTCGTTGGATTTCTAAGTTCCCCTTTTTTCGCTTTCTTTTTGTTTAAACTTTTTTTGTGAGTATTTTTTTTGTTTACTTTAGATTTTTTTGTTGTTGTTGTTGCTGTTCTTGTTGATGATTTTCCTATATTTTCCTTTCTTTTTCTTCTCTTTTTTTGCGTTATTTTCTCGCTCTCCTCCTTTTTCTCTTCCGGTTCTCTCTTCCTTTCTTTTCTGTCTCGTGTCGCGCCTCTCATTATCTTTATTATTCTCCTTTTCACCCTCTTCCCCCGTTCTATTAACGGAACCGACGTAGAGTGCGGGGAGAATAACTAGAGTTGCCATGTATCATTTTCTCCCCCCCATTTATTCCCTCCTCGACGCTTGGTTTAGGCGTGAGGGGCGTGGCGCATGGTGGACGGGGCATCGCTACCTTTGTGGAGTCTGTGGGCGAAAGGGGGGGGGGATGGGGGACGGGAGGAGGGGAGTGGAGGAGAAAAGGGAAAGTAGGGTCGAGAGATAGAAGTCTAGAGGAAGGAGAGAGAGGAGGAGGGAGAGGGAAGGAGATAGGAGGGGAGGTGGAGGGGAGAGAGAGGGAGAAGGAAGAGTATGTAAAGTTAGAGGAAGGAAGAAAAGGAGTGAGGGAGAAGGAGAGTTAGAGTAAAGGGGAGAAGGGAGGGAGGAGGAGAGGGAGGAAGGAGATGAGTATGGATGGAGGGAGGAGGAGGGAGGGAGATTGGAAGGAGAGGGATGGAGAGTGGAGGTGAGTTAGGGGAGGTAGGTGAAGGGATGTTGAGGGGAAGGGAGGGGGGACGGGAGGAATGGGGGACGGGGGAAAGGGGAGAAAAGTAAAGGGAGGGAGAGAGGGGAGCGGGAAGAGAGGGGGGTGGGAGGAGGGGAAGGGGAGGGAAGGGAGGTTGAGGGAGGGCATGAAGGGGAAGGGTGGGGGGAAGGGAGTTTGAAGAGGAGAGAGGGAGGAGATGATAGAGGTTAGGGCGAAGGAGAAAAGGGAAGGAGGGGAGAAGGGTGTAGGGAGAGGGGGAGGGGGATGGAGGGAGGAGAGAGATGAAAGAGGGGAGGGCGTGGGGGGAGGTAAGGGAGGAAGAGAAAGGGGAAGGTGGTGTTTGTTGGTTTTTTGGGGGATGGTGGTGGGGGTTGGGGGGGTTACCTCTTGGGGAGGTGAGGGGCGCGTGGTCGAGGGTGGGCGGAGTGAAGGAGAGAGGCATTGTGGGGGGGGGGTTGTCAGGAACGGGACTTGGGGGGGAAGGGGGAGGGAGGTGGGCGTCTTGGGGGTGGGGGTGCGAGTTGATGTGGGGGTAGAGGGTGCTGTGCGCGGTTGTGGGTAGGTTTGAGAGAGCAGGTGGGGTTTGAGTGGGGGTGGGGGTGGTGCTGGGGTCATCGGTGCGGGTTTATTTGGGCGGTTGTGAGAGGGTAGGCCGAGGTTGAGAGGTGGAAGGGGGTGTGGGGTGAGAGAGGTGGGGTTTGGGCGGATGGGGTGAGAGGGGGGGGGTGAGACAATAAGGGGTGAGAGGTGTGGGGGCGAGAGGTGTGATAGGAGGGATGAAGGAAAGGGTGAGTTGGAGGTGGATAGGGAATGGGGGATGGGGAATGGGAGAGGGAGAGAACGAGTGTGGGAAAAGAGGAGAGGTGGGATGGGAGAGGTGGGAGAGAAGAGGTGGGCGGAGACGGTGGGAGAGGTGAGAGAGGTGGAGGGGGGGCCCCCCTGGGGAGGGCTCCTCCTCCCTCCTCCCTCCCTAGGGGAGGGGAAGGGGGGGGCCCCTCCTTTCCTTTCTTAAGGGGTGGAGAGGAGAGGAAAAAAGGGAAGAAGAGGAAGAGGAGGAGGAGGAGGAGGGGAAGGAGAAGGAGGAGGAGGAAGGGAGGAGGATAGAGAAGGAGGCAGGAGGCGCGGAGGAGGAAGGGAGCCAAAAAAAAAAAGGGAGGAAGGGAAAAGGAAAAAGGAAAAGTGGGGAGGAGGAAGAGGACGGAGGAGGAGGAGTGGAGGGAGGAGGAGGGACTTGGACGAGAAGGGGAGGTGGAGGAGGGGGAGAGATGGAGAGAGGAGGAAGGAGAAGAGAGAAAGAGACGTTTGTGGAGGAGGGAGTGTAGTAAGAGGAAGTAAAGAAGTGTAGGGAGGGACAAAAGGAGGTAGGAAGGAGGGGAGGAGGAGGAGGAGGTAAGAAGAGGGAGAGGAGGAGAGGTTGGCCTGAGCGAGGAGGTGGAGGGGGGAGGTGTGGATGTACGAGGAGGTGGGAGGAGGGGGTGGGGGGCTGGGGGGTGTGGGTGGGGGCGTTCCCAGACACGGGCGGATCGGGGTGGCATTACGGTAGGTATTTCGGGAAGGTCGAGATGAATGTGATGGGGAAGAGAGAGAGAGATAGTAGGGGAGAGAAGAGAGGGAGCGAGAAGAGGGAGGATCGCTCAGCGGGCGCTCTCTCCTCTCTATCTCTCTCTCTCTCTCTCTCTCTGCTCTCTCACTCTCTCTCTCTCTCTCTCTCTCTCTCTCTTTCTCTCTCTCTCTTTCTCTCTCTCTCTCTCTCTTCTCTCCTCTACTCTCTCTCTCCTCTTCTCTCTCTCTCTCTCTCTCTCTTCTCTTCTCTCTCTCTCTCTCTCTTTCTCTCTCTCTCTCATCTCTCTCTCTCTTCTCTCTCTTTTCCTCTCTCTCTCTCTCTTCCTCTCTCCTCTCTCTCTCAGCTCTCTCTCTCTCAGCTCTCTCTTCTCCTCTCTCTCTCTTCTCTCTCTCTCTCTTTCTCTCTCTCTCTCTCTCTCTTCGTCTTCTGCTCTCTCTCTCTCTCTCTATCTCTCTCATCTCTCTCTACTCTCTCTTCTCTCTTCTTCTCTCCCTCTTCGTCTCTCTTTCTTCTCTCTCTCTCTTCTTCGCATTCTGGAAACACATCCATCTTCCACGTTTCCTGCCTCTCCCTCCTCTATCCTTAACCTCCAACTTTTCTTCTCCGTTATCCCATTTCCTCCATTTCTTCCACTTATCCTCCTCCTCTTCCTCCTCCTCCTCCTTCTCCCACCCTCTCCCCCATTTCACTTCTTCTCTCTTTATTGACTCCTTTCCCCCTTTCTCAGCTTTCTTTTCGTCCGCCCCCTGAGAGTCAAGGCCAATAAATGGTTGGGGAAATTGTCTGCATCAATTCCCTTCTTCTCTCTCTCTGTCTTTATCTATTTATCTGTCTATCTGTCGAATGTCTATCTGTCTATCTAGATGTTTATATTTTTGTTTGTTTGTCTATCACCTAACCTCTTCTTTATCTCTCGGCATCTCTCTTCTTTCTTCTCTCTTCTCTCTTCTCTCTTCTTTCTTCTCTCTTCTCTCTTCTCTCTTCTCTCTTCTCTCTTCTCTCTTCTCTCTTCTCTCTTCTCTCTTCTCTCTTCTCTCTTCTCTCTTCTCTCTTCTCTCTTCTCTTTTCTCTCTTCTCTCTCCGTTTCTCATCTTCCTTCGTTTTCTCTTATTTTCTCTCCATGTCTTTTTTATGTCTCTTCTCTCATTTTCTTTCCTCCCTTCCTCATACTGCCTTTTCTCTCTCTTCCCGTATCTTTTCTCCACGTCTCTTTTCACCTCTCGCCTTCTCTCTCTTCTCTCCTCTTCTCTCTCTTATTCTCTCTTCTCTCCTCTTCTCTCTCTACTCTTCTCTTTTCTCTTCTCTTCTCCTCTCTCTCTTCTCTTTTCTTCTCTTCTCCCCTCCTCATCTCTCCTCTCCTCTCTCTTCTCTCCTCTTCTCTCTTCCCTCCTCTTCTCTCTCTTCTCTCCACTTCTCTCTTCTCTCCTCCTCTCTCTCTTCTCTTTTCTTCTCTCCTCCCCTCCTCATCTCTCCTCTCCTCTCCTCTTCTCTCCTCTTCTCTCTTCCCTCCTCTTCTCCCTCTTCTCTCCTCTTCTCTCTTCTCTCCTCCTCTCTCTCTTCTCTCCTCTTCTCTCCTTCCCTCCTCATCCTTCTCATATTAATCTCCTCTCCTCTTCTCTCCTCCCTCCTCTTCATAATTCTCTCCTACTTTCCCCTTTTATTCCTCTCTCGCTTTCCCCTCTCCCTCCGTCCGCTGGGAATGGCCTCTCAACACGCATTGTGTATATATTTTCTTTTTGTGACTTTGTTTATCGTTTGTGATTCTTCTTCTTCTTCTTCTTCTTCTTCTTCTTCTTCTTCTTCTTCTTCTTCTTCTTCTTCTTCGTCTTCTCTTCTTCTGTTTTCTTGTTTTTTTGTTGTTTGTTTTTGTATTGTTTTGGTCTTCTTGCTCCTCTTCTTATGTATTTTCTTATTTATCGTCTTCTTTCTCTTTTCTTCTTCTTCTTCTTCTTCTTCTTTTTCTTTTCATTGTCTTCCTCTCCTTATTCGTAATGTTATTTATCTCCATCTTCATTTGTTTCTTTTATTTCTTATTCTTCTTCTTTTTCATTGTATTGTTATTTGCTTGATGTTCACAAAATAGTAATGATGATGATGATAAAGATGATGATGAGGAGGAGGATTATAATGACGTTAGTAATGATAATATTATTGATATCATAATAATGATAATGATAACATTATCATTATTATTATAAATATTATATTAATAATTGTTGTTATCCTTAGTTGTAATAGCATTAGCATAATCATTATTGTTAATGGTATTATTATCATTAGTAGTAGTAGTAGTAGTAGTATTATCATCATCCTCATAACAATAAGGGTAGTATTTGTAATAATAATGATAATGTAGATAAGTGATAATGCTAACATTAATAACTGATGATACTCATTCCGGAAATAATTATGATAATCAAACGACAAGCGGATCAAGATAAATCGACTTGGCAACGTCGCAACACATTGCTCATTTGCAAGACGTGGCACCACCGCACAGCTGGTCGGTTAGATATACTTTACGACGATGATCTTTCTCACTTGATGGATCCGCTTTAGCATGTTCATTCGGCTCGCGGACCGGACGGGGAATTACAGTGTTTGAATACTTTGGCGGAGGTGAGACAGGATGCTAATGGGGGTCGTGAAGGCCTTGTTGGGGATAATTAAGGTAATTAGGAATGTAAACGAGACAGTGAGGGAGGGGGAAGGAGGGAGGGGAGGAGGGAGGAGGGAGAGAGATGGGAAAATAGAAAGAGAGAGAGAGAGAGAGAGAGAGAGAGAGAGAGAGAGAGAGAGAGAGAGAGAGAGAGAGAGAGAGAGAGAGAGAGAGAGAGAGAGAGAGAGAGAGAGAGAGAGAGAGAGAGAGAGAGAGAGAGAGAGAGAGAGAGAGAGAGAGAGAGAGAGAGAGAGAGAGAGAGAGAGAGAGAGAGAGAGAGAGACAGACAGACAGAGACAGAGACAGAATGAGAAAAAAAAGAAAAAAAAGGGAAGGAAACAGAGACAGTCACACAGAATGACATAACCAGAGACACAGACAAACAGACAGAAACAAAACACACATGGATGAAAGAGAGAAAGTAAGAGAGAGAGAAAACAAATGAGCAAAGACCGGCGCTTCTCCCCGTGTCCCAAGTATCTCTTAAATAAGATTCATTGCCTCACCGTGACCGCAGCCATTCGGAAGTGGACGAAAAATTCTGGGAAACGTTATCGTCATTACGAAACTGAATTAACACGTGACTTTAGTCGTGCGACGATTTTCTACTGTGAATTTAATGCTTTTCGAATTATTCATTTTTTATTGTTATTATTATTATTATTATTATTATTATTATTATTATTATTATTATTATTATTATTATTATTCATTTTTTATTGTTATTATTATTATTATTATTATTATTATTATTATTGTTATTATTATTATTATTATTATTATTATTATTATTATGTCATTATTACTATTAGTATTATTTTTATTATCATCTTCATTATTTTAATTGTTATTATTATTAGATTTATTATTATTATCAATATTACGATTATCATTATTACGATTATTATTAACCCATTCGCCCCGGATTTATTATTATTATTAATATTATTATTATCATTATTATTATCATTATCACTATTATTATTATTATTATTATTATCATTATTATTATTATTATCATTATTACTATTATTATTATCATTATCATTATTATTATTATTATTATTTTTATTATTATCATCATCATCATTATTATTATTACTATCATCATTATTATTATTATCATTATTATCATTATCATTACTAGTATTATGACTCCACGTAATATAAACACTGAAACTTTATCTATTATTCACTGATGAAAATATTTTGTACTTGCTGCAGCTCTGAATTTCACTCATCAATAACACGAGTTCTAGAAATGTGTTAGCTGCAGTTGTGGTTTTACGAGGAGCCATTATGTTAACGCAAATAAGGGGAATATTAATGGTGATGATAATGGCATAATTGCGGAGACTTAGACTATTTTTGCTTCTGTTACTTCCGGTGATGATAGTTGTGATGGTGATGATGGTGATGGGGATAGTGATAATAGTAATAGTTATGTTGGTAATAATAATGATTATGATAATGATGATAATAGTAATGGTATTGGTATTATTGTTAATGATAATGATAATAATGATGATAATAATAATGATAATGATAATAATAATAATAATATTAACAGTAACAGTAATGATGATAATAATAATAATAATAATAATAGTAATGATAATAATAATAATAATAATAATAATAATAATAATAATAAGGATAATAATAAGAATGACAAATGTAATAATAATAATAATAATAATAATAGTAATGATAATAATAATAATAATAATGATAATAATAATGATAATAAGGATAATAATAAGAATGACAAATGTAATGATAATGATAATAATAATAATAATCTTGATAATGATAATGATAACAATGACATTAATAATAGTAATAATAACAATTATAACAGTGTCATTTTTACAGCCGTATAAATAATACAATGACGTTTTATATGATGTACTGAAATACCTCTTATTATGTCATCGTTTGATATGATTTATATGAGAAAGTAAGTTGCATATCCAAGAAACTCCTTAATTGTTGTAAATTTCATTAAGTGCAAAACTTATATATGTAATAAAAATTCGACGGAACGTTTTACATATAAACTTGTCAGGGATGAAGCCAGTTTAAAAGAACATTTATTCATGAGAATTAAATATGTAAATGCAATAACTTGATATTACTAATCCAGAGCGAAAAATTATTTAATAGAAGACGATATTTCCCAACAAGAAAAAAATTTGTTTCATTTTCTTAAAAAAAAAAAATTATTAATTATCCTTTTTTTTTCTTTTTTTTTCTTTTTTTTCCCTTGACGAAGAGCATTTATTTATTTCTCAATTTTTGATTATTCGTTTGTTTATTTTCTTGACGAAGGGATTGTAAAGTACGCCTGAGTGTTAGACTTCAATAGCAACGACAAGCAACAATAGCTGAATGAGAATGTTGCATGGAAATTACGTTTATCAGTTAATTTAACTATGCCTTCGGGGACCAGATTTATCAGGCACGGCGGGGAAGGGAAAATGGAAATCCCTTTCACTGATCTCTCTTGCATGATTTTCTTTATGTGAAGAGCATGTAAGATACGCCCGAATACAGCAGGCGCCCACCGGGAACAGACTGAGCAGGCGCGGCACGAAGAGACTGTTGTTTCCCGGGGCTAGCATTGAGAACCAGTGATTGTCACGTTATCTGGGAGGCTTGGTGGAGACACGTGCGAGGGGGCGGGTTGGCGGCTGCGATGTCGGCGGCCGGCTCGTAGCCTGGCCCCTTACCAAATACGGTTTCCCTCTCTCCCTCCTCTTCCCTCTCCCCCTCCTCCTCCCTCCCCCTCTCCTCCTCCTTCCCTTCCTCCTCCCTCCTCCTCTCCTCCTCCTTCCCTCCCCCTCCTCCTCCCTCCCCCTCTCCCGGCTCGATACCAAATACGGTTTCCCTCCCCTTCCCTTTTCCTCTCTTCCCTCCTTCCCTCCCTCCGACTCCCTTTCCTTTCTCCCTCTCTTCCCTCATTCCCTCCCTCCCCTTCCTTCCCTTCCTCCCTCCCTTTCCTCCTTCCCTTTCTCTCCTCCCTCCCCTTCCTCTCCTTCCTCCTTTTCTTCCCTCCTTCGCTCCCTCCCCTTCGTCCCTCCCTCTCTTCCCTTCTTCCCTCTCTTCCCTCCATCTATGTCTCCTTTTTCTTCTCTCCATTCCTCTTCCTCTCTGTTATACTTCCTCCTATTTCTTTCCATTTCACTTCCTCTCTTTCCTATCACTTCTTCCTTTTTC
>NC_061845.1:1768536-1771036 GCF_019202785.1 Penaeus chinensis
AAATTCCAAAAAAAAAGAAAAGTATTCGGAATTCTGAAATCGTTTGGCCTTTTTCTTCCTTGATATTTATATACGTTCTTCTTCTTTATTCTCATTTGTTTCGATTCTGTTTCTCGGTTTTGCTATCTTCATTTTCGTTTTGTTATCTTCTAGTTCCATTTACATTTTCGCCCTCGTAAAGTTTTTTTTTTTTTATGAACGGGAAACATTCATTCAAAACGAGAATCCTTTCTTCACCAAAGCAATAAAGCACTCATCTTTTTTAAATAATAAATTACCCATTCATTCGTATAACTGTCCCATCTACCCGGCAGCTCACCCACGCAACCATTCACATAAAACGACCGACTGATTATTCCGTTCCCTCGTTCAAGCGACCATGAGCATTTTCTCTGTTCTGTGATATCTAGGTTGGCAGGTTTTCAAGAGTGGGGGTGGTGGGGGGGGTCCAAGGGAGAGGAAGGGGGAGGGAGGTTCAGGAGGAGGGGGAAAGGGAAGGGAGAAGAAGCTCAAATAGAGGGGAAGGGAGAAGGAGGGTCGAGAGGTTTGGAATGCAAAGATCAAAGGGAGGAACGGAGAGGGAGAGGGAGAGGGAGAGGAAGAGAGAACTCAAAGGGAGGATGAGAGGGAGGGGGATTCGAGAAGAGGGAGAGGAAGAGGGAATCAGAGGGACGGGAAAGGAGAGGGGGGCTTCAAAAGGAGGAGGAGGAGGGCTTAAAGAGAGGGGAATGGAGGCGGAGCTCAAAGGCGGGTGAAGGAGAGGAAGCTCAGAGAGAGAGGAAGGGGGAGGAGGCGTCAAGAGGAAAGGATATCATCGCTTGACCTTCATATAAAAAAGTAGTTTTTTCTGGATGTACGTGATTTCTTTTCCTTTTTTGTGTGTGTGAAAGATGAAGCTGCATTAGATCTGCCGCTTTTATTTCGCAGTTTTTTTCTCTCAAGGAATAGGAAATTGTTCATCGCTGCTTCGTAATAGAACAACAAACATAAAAAAGACTCCCTGACGTTTTCCCACCAGCACGACAGACATGAGCGTCCTCATCCCTCGGCGTCCCAACGGGTAAACACCTACAAAGACACCAAGAGGTTTGCAAAAACGCTGTGTCATAGGAAAACAAATAAAAAAAGAAAAAGAGAGAATCCAGCGGCTTTTCTCCCGTGTTGTCACCTCCTGTTTTACGAGGGACAATAAATCTAACTCGGAAGATAAGATGAACGCGTTGAACAAGTCGTACGTTCTTAGGTCTTGCTGGTACAGTTTCGGACAAAGGCAAGTGAGGCGCGAATCAAGCTTCGAAGCCGTGCTGATATGATCAAGGAGGGTTCACATCATTGGGGTGTTCGAGGCGGAAGTTCGAAGCGGGATTGACAAGGGGTTTATCCGTAACTACAAGAAGTGGGTACTTTGTGTGCTTTTACCGTATAATCAGGGTATCGTAATCAGTGCCGTGTGGTCTATTTTATGGAGAAATATGGAAGTAAATTCAGTATAGAAGTACTGTGGTAGTTTCATTGTAATTAGTTTGCCCACGTTTACTGTTCACTCCTATTTTAGTCTGAGAATGAACCTATAGATCACATACACTTAACATTCCTTTGTTGAATTCAAGTTAGGCAACAGTATATATGAATTACATTTCTTACAATTTCATGAAATTAAGAAATTATAAGAATTTAATGACGTGATATGGTTTAGTTGCAAGATATCATTTTTGATACTATGTAAACCATTTTGCGACATTACATTGGTATTATCGTTGGACCCTATTTTTATCTACTCATAGTAATAAGTTCAAATGTAAATACACAACATTTAACAAAAATACCCACACATTTCATTAAATGATATACAGTATCTTTATCCCGCCCATCCTCTTACATAAAAAAAATAAATCGATCTGAATAAATGATAATTAAATTCCTCTTCAGGAACACGAAATCAGCATCAGCACTGTAAGACTGAGTGGCGAATGCAGCTGCCAAATTGCACTCAAGGATAATGTATGAAAACGAGAAATTCTTAAATAAAAATCGAATGAAGGTTGTACGTATTCAGGTAGGCATACGAGTCGTTACTGAAATGTAGTGAAGCTCTGCATTTTCGTTCGAGAAAGAGGAATGGCGAAATGAATGAATGAATGAAAAAAATGAATTGAATGAGATTTGAAAGACCTGGGGAGGGATAGGAATACGGAAGAAGATGTGAAAGAATTGGAAATGGAGGAAAGGGGGGAGGGAATGAGGAGAATAAGGAAGAAAAGATAAGAAAAAGGAAAATATGAAAAGAAAGAGAAATAGAGGGAGTCAGAAATATTGAACATGGGAAATATTAGATTATAATTTTTTTTCTTTAATCTCTTCTTTCGTTTAATAACATATGCCAGTTGTGTGTAAACGGAGAGTTCCCTGCGAGTTAGATTTTTTTTATAGGATATAGGATTTCAGTTCTCTTTGTTTTTTGTTTTTGTTTTATCAAAGTACAACTGCGATTTCTTTTCTT
>NC_061845.1:1776036-1786036 GCF_019202785.1 Penaeus chinensis
TTCTTGTATTAAGTATATGTTCTTGTTGAATAAAGTTGACCAATCATCTACATAAGAACGAAATTGAATAACGTTAACCCAGCAATCTATTTCATCAATCACATGCTAAAAAATAGATAGACTATATGTCAGCTTTTAAGTCGAAAACCTCGTGTATGACCGCATTCATAACATAATAATAATAATAATAATAATAGTAATAATAATAATAATAGTAATAATAATAATGATAATAATAGTAATAATAATGATAATAATGATAATGATAATAATAATAATAATAATAATCAACCATTTCAACATTTCGTGAATTCGAAAACCGCATTCATAGAATAATAATAATAATAATAATAATAATAATGATAATAATAATAAATTGATAATAATAATAATAATAATAATAATAATAATAATAATAATTATAATAATCAACCATTTCAACAGTTCGTGAATTCGAAAGCCGCATTCATAAAGAAAAAAAAAATCAACCAGCTCTTTACATCGAAAACCACCTACATCGAAAATAACTCACTCGGCTGTAACTCACTGCTCGCCCGTCCCTTGGCTGAGGACTGCGCCACCCAGTCCCCTTCACCTGCAGTAGCGCCGGCCTTGATCACGTGCTCATAAGTAATGTTATTTGCCTCCCTTACGAGAAATCCCGGGATAAGTAGAGGGCGCGCGGAATGGCCTCGCACGAAGACGCTGCCTGTTCTTTTGGTGGTGTGTTTTTTTTGTGTGTGTGTGAGTGTGTGTGTGTGTGTGTGTGTGTGTGTGTGTGTGTGTGTGTGTGTGCGTGTGTGTTTGGTTGTATGTGGGTGTGTGTTTGTGTGTATTTGTGTGTGTGTCTGTGTGTTTGTGTGTGTATTGAGTTTATACATGTGTGATCCATTTTTTTTTCGTTTCGTTTATTTAGGTCGGTCAGTGTCAAAACAGAATATCATACAATTCAGTCGACAGGAGCAATCCTGAAGATAATATTATCAATTCGGTAAATCCATTATTCATGTGTCAATCACGATCCAATTTATGCATCTGTAGCTCGTCTTCCTTGTGTAGCGATTAAAAGCAAGAGAAATTGCCTCACAAATGAATTGGTATTCGCCTCTGCATGTCATAACATTGATATCTCCTTTATTTCTTGACGATTGGAAAATTCGGTCTTTTGTAGTGATTAGGAACAACAACAAAAAATATACGTGGCACATTTTTTGGGGAAAAAAGGGTTAATCAAATCCCTTTTCCCAACTAAGAATCGTTACCTGTGTCCTAATCACAAGGACAGTATACCAGGTCGAGCTTGGTATGTCGGTTGCATGCTGCCTGATTCACAGCATAAGAGTTCACGCCATTGTGCATGATACGTCCTCTCCCCCTCCTCCCTTACCCCCCCCCCCCCTTTGACCCGAGATCTTCATGCACAGCGACCTGGAACGACCTCCTTGTCCATCGCATCTACACGAGCTGGAATTAGTCCCGTTTCTCTGTTCGCCGCGGCCTCCATGCGCATCCAGGGCCATTGGCACTGAAAGCTCCTCGTTGCTTTTTTGGCCTCCTTCGAGAGAGAGAGAAAATTTGGCCGGTTTGGTGAGAGAGTAAGGAAGGAAGGAAGGAGGAAAGGAAGGGAGGAAGGAATGGAGGATGGAAGAAAGGAAGGAAGGAAGAAAGGAAGGGGGGATGGAAGAAAGGAAGGAGGAAGGAAGAAAGGAAGGAAGGAAGGGGGGATGGAAGAAAGGAAGGAGGAAGGAAGAAAGGAAGGAAGGAAGGGGGGATTGAAGAAAGGAAGGAGGAAGGAAGAAAGGAAGGAAGGAAGGGGGGATGGAAGAAAGGAAGGAGGAAGGAAGAAAGGAAGGGAGGAAGGGAGGACGGAAGAAAGGAAGGGAGGATGGAAGAAAGGACGGAAGGAAGTGAGAAAGGAAGGAAGGAAAAAAGGAAGGCAGGAAGGAAGGAAGGCTGCCTCGGGGGAAATTATGCCCGTTTTGTTCCTTTAATTACTGGTCTACCGAGAAGGGAGTAAGAGAAAGAGGGGCGGGAGGAGAGGGAAATAAGGAGATTGATAGATGGCTAGGGATATGAACAGAGAGAGAGAGAGAGAGTGAGAGAGAGAGGGAGAGAGAGCGAGAGAGAGAGAGAAAGAGAGAGAGAGAGAGAGAGAGAGAGAGCCTCTTCTATCCACTCCTTTCTTCTCCTTTTCTTTTATTAAATGTGAAAGAAAGGAACCCTTGACTCTACATACATTACCTGACTAATTTCCTACAGTTAGCGTCCTCTCCTACAGCAACATCAACGATAAATTCAATGGGAATCCTTCAAGTCTTCGCCTCTGACGCAGTCTTTATAGTTTATCTCAGGCCAGGCCAGATTAGCGGACGAAATAAGCAATGGCCACGAAATACCATTATCCAGAACACTAGAAATCCTTGGGTGTATTCAGAAACCTGTCACTGTGATTACTAAGCATTCTGGTAGTCACTTGTTTACGTTGCAAAGCCTCATGCAGCTCTATCGATTTTTATGTAATGCCTAACTCATTTATTCTTCTAGGTGTTCATGCGTAGATAAAATTATTAATTAATGAGAATGAGTAACTTTCGTATGTATTTCGTTTTCGTTTATACCTGCATTTGTCATTAAAAAGTCAGTGTTTTTTTCCTGGTTACGAATTCCAGGCAAATTGCAAATGTCATCGATAGTGTCGAGCCGAAACAGCAGGCCATGTCGACGCTAGTTAAGGTGGAAGTGTTCTAAATTCTCGACCCCGGTATTTGGGACGTGTTTTATTGCGCAAAATGTCCTCAGTTAATCCGGCCAGTTGAATAATCCGGCATGGAAGCTATTGGTTTATTTAGATGATACATATGTACGAACGGGCACATGTACATTAACAGGCGGACATATGTGTAATACCCTCAAGAAAACATACTTGTGTATGGACACATACTAATACACACACACACACACACACACACACACACACACACACACACACACACACACACACACACACACACACACACACACACACACACACACACACACACACACACACACACACACACACACACACACACACACACACACACACACAACACGACAAACAAAGAAAACAAACGCACACATCACCTACACGCAAGCATCAACAAACACTCACCCTACCTACCTACATGCTCTTACCAACTGCGCGTATATAATTCCTCACTGTACACACGCGTGAATGTGTATATGAATGTCTTGTGTACCACGCTTCCCCTTCATCCCTTGAGAGGCTTCGTCCCCAGCCCAATTAGGTCCTGTAATGCTATGGTGCTGCGGGGAAAGGGTCCTCACTATGGTGGAGGCGATGGTGACTGAAGGGGAGAGTGCGGCGACAGAGATGGTCCCGTGGTTTTCGAGAGTAAATTGATTAATCCTCATTAAGCTAATTAGATTCTAATCACCACCTAATCTATCGGAAGAGCATCATTACTGGTTGATATTTCCCGAGAAGATTACCCTATTTCGGTTGATTAGGGGAAATGAGTTTGGATTTTATTAAATGTTCAAATTGCACAGCTTTATATTTGCATCAACTTTATTCCAATGTCTTTTTCAACTTCGAATGATATATCAATGCTACTGTAAGATACATTAGTTGATAAAAGCCAAACTACTACACGTAAAAAACGTAATAATTTCATTTCGCAACTTGACATCACCGTAAAGTATTAGTACTTAAAAACCTCTAAATATATCACGTTCTTATATGTTTTTTTCCGCGTATAGGGACTCACGTGACGTCATACGCATCACCACGCAAGACCCGCTGCCTAATATTGTTTCTTTTCTCCCCTTTACACCTCTCCTGTCCACTTCTTTCTTCTCCTTTCTTTCATTTCCTTATTATATCGTTTTTTTTTCCCTTTATTCTTATGTTTCTTATTTTTCTTATTTTTCCACTACTTCATCATCTTCTTCTTCATTTCCTCTTCTTCTCCGTATTCTTCATCTTCTTTTTCTTCTGCGTCTTCTTCTACCTCTACTTCTTCTTAATATCATTATTCTCCTTCATCTTCTTTTTCTTCTTCCCCTCTCCCTCCTCCTCCTCCTTCTTCTTCTTCTTCTTCTTCTTCTTCTTCTTCTTCTTCTTCTTCTTCTTCTTCTTCTTCTTCTTCTTCTTCTTCTTCTTCTTCTTCCCCTCCTCCCCTCCTACTCTTACTCCTTGTCCTCCTTCCCCCCCTTCTCTTCCTCCTCCTCTCCTGCTCCTTCTTCTTCTTCTTCTTTTATTCTTCTCCGTCTTCTTCCTCTTCTTCTACTACTCCCTTTTTCCTTCTTCTCCGTCTTCTTTCTCTTCTTCTGCTCTGTCTATTTCTTCTTCTTCGTCTTCTTCTTCTTCTTCTTCTTCTCCTTTTATTTCTTCTTCTTCTTCTTCCCCCTACTCTTCTTGTCCTTCTTGTTCTTCCTCTTCTTCTCCTCCTCCTCCTTCTTCTTCTTCTTCTTTTATATTCCTCCTTCTCCTCCTCCTCCTTCTTCTTCTTCTTCTTTTCTATTCCTCCTTCTCCGTCTTCTTCTCCTTCTTCTTCTTTTCTATGCCTCCTTCTCCTCCTCCTCCTCCTTCTTCTTTTCTATTCCTCCTTCTCCTCCTCCTCCTTCTTCTTCTTCTTCTTTTCTATTCCTCCTTCTCCTCCTCCTCTTCCTTCTTCTTTTCTATTCCTCCTTCTCCTCCTCCTCCTTCTTCTTCTTCTTCTTTTCTATTCCTCCTTCTCCTCCTCCTTCTTCTTCTTTTCTATTCCTCCTTCTCCTCCTCCTCCTTCTTCTTCTTCTTCTTTTCTATTCCTCCTTCTCCTCCTCCTTCTTCTTCTTTTCCTTTTACGGGGATACAAGGACTTCTCGACCGAAGGAATTTGCCTTTTGCTTCTGAGGCGATAAGTGGGAAATCGGGGAACAGGAGAGGGAGGAGAGGAGATAAGAGGAGGGGTGAAGGTGGGAGGAGATAAGAGGAGGGGTGAAGGAGGGAGGAGGAGGGAGAAGGAGAGAAGAGGAGAGAAGAGAAGAAATGAGAGGAAATAGGACAGGAGATGAGGGAGGACAAGGGAGAAGAGGGGAGGAGGGGAGGAGGGGAGATAAGAGAAGGGGAGAAGAAGTGAGAAGGAGAGAAGAGGAGAGGAGAGAAGAAATGAGAGGAAATAGGACAGGAGATGAGGGAGGACATGGGTGAAATAGAAGACGGGAATAGGGAAAGGGAAGAAAGGAAAAGAAAAATGAAGAGAGATGGGAAAAGAGCAGAAAAGAGTGGATATTGAGTGAAAAGGGATAAGAAAAAGGGAGAGTTAAAGGAGAAAAAAGGAAATAGAGGAAGTAGTGAAAACGAGAGCAAAAAGGAAAAAATGAAACAGAGAGAGTAAAAAACGAAGGGAAAAAAAAGAAAAGACGAAGAGACGAATGAAAAAGAGAAGCGAAGAGATAACGAGAGAGGAAACGTCCCAGGTAGAGGGGAAAAAATGCGAGGTGGGGAGGGGGGGGAGATAGATAGGTAATGTCCCATATAAACTCGTAAAATCCTTAACAGTTGACTGAATATACTCCTAGTTACGTAGCACTTCACTTTGAGTTTTATGAAATTTACCGGAACTTTAGGACAAATCCGTTTTTTTTTTTTTCAAAACATGGGATATTATTTAAGAAAATATGAGGAATTCGTATCTTGTATTATCTTCCCCCTCTTCTCCCCCTCCATCCCATCCTCTTCCCCTCCTCTCCCTCATATCTCCCTTCCTACCCCTCCTCTGCCGTCTCCCCTCTCCCTCCACTCCCCATCCATTCCCCTCTCCCCCTGCCCTCTCCCCTTTCCCTCATCTCCCCCTCCATTCCCCTCTCCCCCTTCCCCTCTCCACTCTCCCTCATCTCCCTCCTCTCCCCCTTTCCCTCCCCTGCCGCCTCCCATCTCCCCTCTCCCCCCTACCCCTCCCCCCTCCCCCCTCTCTCCCCTCTCTCCCGTCCCCCCCATTGCTCATCCTGGACCGCTGCCAATCATGTATTATCTAAATATTTTTGGTTCCTTCGTTATGGAAATGAAGTGCATGATTTATCTGTACGGTAGAGGCAGCGATGGATGGATAGGCTGAGGTTGATAGATGCGTGGATAGGTAGGTGGAGACAAGAAGGAAGTGAGAGAGAGAGAGGGGGGGGGGATAGGGAAGAAGGGAGAGGGGGGAGAGATACAGAGAGAGAAGAGAGAGAGAGAGAGGGGGGGGAGGGGGAGAGGGAGAGGGAGAGGGACAGAGGGAGAAAGAGAAAGAGAGAGAGAGAGAGAGAGAGAGAGAGAGAGAGAGAGAGAGTGAGTGAGAGAGAGAGAGGGAGAGGGAGAGAGAGAGAGAAAGAGAGAGAGTTTAAAGTTTTAAGTTAAAGTTTAGTTTTGATTCCATTTGTAACAATGGATATTCTTGGTGTGACATACTGTCTGTTTCATTTTTCTTCTAAACTATCCCCTGTGTGCAAGGAATGGCCGGGGTTACCATCCACTGGCGGCGAGGGATTCGAACGCAGGTCGGCAAGATTGCTAGACGAGAACGCTACCGCTGCACCACACAGCACACAGAGAGAGAGAGAGAGATGGAGGGAGAGAGAGAGAGGGAAGGAGAGAGAGAGAGAAACAGAGAGAGAGAAGGAAAGAAAGAAAGAGAGATAGAGAGAGAAAGAGAAGTAAAACGATAAAAGTAGAGTCGAGACATAATGTAACAAATCATACTCGATGACGTCATTTTCCCATATGTTTGTTTTTTTGTTGTTGTTGTTTTTCTCATTATCTCCCCCCCCCCCCCCTTTATCTTCTTTTGCCTCCTATTTTCTTCTTTTCTTTCTTTCTCCCATCAATCTTTCTCTATCTCTCCTCCTTTCTCTCATTTTTTCCCAAATACCTTCCTATCTCATCTTAATTATCGTTCTTCCACTTCATCAATATTTTCCTATCCATTTATTTTCTTTATTTTCGTTTCTTCTCTCATCATATTTCTTTTATCCCCCCTTTCTCTCATTTTTTTCCAAATACCTTCCTTTTTCTTTTCCTCTCATCATGCTTTCTCTGCCTTTCTCTCTCCTTTCCCCAAATTCCTTCTATTTTCTCCATATCTCTTCATGCTTTCTCTCCCTCTCCCCCTTTCTCTCCTTTCCCCAAATTCCTTCTATTTTCTCCTTCTCTCATCATGCTTTCTCTCCATCTCCCTTTTCCTCTCATTTCCCCAAATTCTTTTCTATTTTCTCCATCTCTCTTCATGCTTTCTCTCCCTCTCCCCCTTTCTCTCCTTTCCCCAAATTTTTCTCCTTCTCTCTTCATGCTTTCTCTGCCTCTCCCCCTTTCTCTCATTTTTCCCAAATTCCTTCCTTTCTCATCTTAATCACTAATGTCTTGGATGCAGATATTGTTCTTGCTACTTTTGGTCGCCTGCTCCTTGCGCTTCGCTCTGCTCTTTTGTTTTACCTTCCGTCGTCTGTCCTGGTCCATTGTGCGCCATGTTTTATTTGCGGATTTTCGGGCATGGTTTGTGGACGCTCGCTCGATCGAAACGGATGAAGAGATTTCCGTGGAAATTTCTCCTTCTCGCGCTTTTTGTTAAGCTTAGTTTTATGTTATTTTTCTCTCTCTCTTTTTTATCTCTGTCTCTCATTCTCTCTCTTTCTTTATTTTTTTCTCTCTCTCTCTTTGCCTCTGTCTCTCATTCTCTCTCTTTCTTTTTTTTCTCTCTCTCTGTCTATCTATCTGTCTGTCTATCTATCTATCTCTTATCTCTGTGTATCTATACATTTATCTCTCTATGTCTATCTACCTATCTCTCAATTCATCTCTCCTCTCTCTTCCTACTTTCCTACCTAAATAACCATTACATTTATCATTATTCGATTGATCTTCCTCCTTTCGAAATTTATTGCTCAAAAATATTAACGCACGCGTCACTCTTATACGAGAAAATGACTTGCAACATTTTCTCTTCTCTGGAGTCTTTGTTGCAGAGAATGCGTGGGAAACGTCAAGAGGTCGATGCAACATAGTCAGAAATTCTCACGAGGGAGTGAAGAATTCATCTCCTCTCCTTTCTTGTTAGAACATCTTAAGACATTTCGTTTTTTATTCTTTTCTTGTTTTTTTTGCAAGCTCGTTCTTATATATATATATTTTTTTTCTATGTCTCTTGTCATTTAAAACTGAATAGTTTACTTTTGCATCTTCTTTAATCACTTTTCTTCTATTATTTTATGTTCGTTTTCCTTCCCCCGATGTTTAAGTGCGTCTTCCCTCCCATTTTTTTTCTTCTTATCTTTTTTTTTTTTTAGGCACGTCTCCCCTTCCCGAGGTTCTGTCTGAATTACCCTTTTGTTCAGTAACGAGAAGCAAACAACACGGAAAGAACGAACGTATTTTTTTATACTTGTTCACTCATGCATTTTTTTATATTGTAACGGCTGGTTAATATCTAGAATTATGTGAAGGAGAATGGAAACTGAGAATGGTTTAGTATCAAATTGTCAGGAGGAACAGTATGTATGCTAGTATCTCACTTTCTCTGTTTCTCTTATATCACTCTCCATTCTTTTATCAGTAGTTTTTTTCGTATTTTTATTACAGATCCTTGACACACAAAAAAATCGCCCTCTGATTATAGGCCATATATAATATAAGACAGTTTCTAGTTTTATATAATTTCACTTTTCTATCCGTATTACACGAGTGCTCCCTCTCATTTGTAGATTTTAGCTCTTACGTGTCCATAAAGAAAATATAGTTGTTTTAACTCAATCAGGATGGATCTATTATGATAGAATAACAGAAATGTATCTTGCAATTAGTCCTTTTTTATTTGTTCGTACGTTGTTTGTTCCGGAATGATAATTTGTGGTTAGTCTTGTCAACATTAGTCACGCAGATCGTGTGTTGTAAAATGGTATACTTTTTTTTCTGTTTTATCAATAATGCCATTATTTTTTCGTCAAACTGTTTTATCCACATAAAATCGAAACATACCACCTCTCTTACCACATGTCTCTCTCACTACATTCCTCCCTCACCACATGTCTCCCGCACCACATGTCTCCTTCACCACCTATCTCCCATACATCTATCTCTATCTATTTCAACCACTCATCCCGCCAAAACCGGGATACGTTCTAGCTCGGGTTGAGGATCCGGAGACTAACCGACCCCCTTGTTGCCGTACCTCGACAGACCGCCTCTCGTAAAGGCCAGAATGACCCCCGATCGAAAGCAGGTTGAAGTCTCCGGCGTAGCACTTTATGGTCTCCCCTTTTTCTGATGTCTCTGGAAGTCTCTCGATGGCTGGAAGGCATTTGGGGGGAAGTTGTGATGGGGGAGGGGGAAGTTTTTTCCCCCTTTAAGGGAATTTAAGTTTTTCACATTTTTAAATGTTTGGCAATTTTTTTTCTTTTAAAAATTTCCTTTTCAAAGGGAAAGGGAGTAAGCGGGGGGACCGAGGAACAAAGGGGGGGGGAAAAAACTCGGACGGGGGGGGAAAGGGGGGGGCGAGGGGGGGGGGATGAAGGGGGGGAAGGGGGGGGAGGGGGAAAAAGGGGGGGGAACGGGGGGGGGAAAAAGGGAGGTGGAAAGGGGGGCAGGGGGGGGGAAAGGGGATGGGAGGGGGGAGGGGGGGGGATGGGGGGGAACCCCCGATGAGGGGGGGGGGAGGGATAAGGAGAGGGGGGGGGGGAGAGAGGGGGGGGGGAGGGGGGGAAGAGGGGGAAGGAAAAGGGAAAAAGGGAAAAAGAAGGGGGGGGAGGGGAGGGGAGGGAACGGGAGGGGGGGGGGGGAAAGGGCGGGAGGGGGGGGAGGAGGGGGAGAAAAAAAAGGAAGGGGGGAAGGAAAGGGGGGGAAAGGAAAGGGGGGGAAAGGGGGAAGGGGAAAGGGGAGGGGAGGGGGGGGGAAAAAAGAAAGGGGGAAGGGGGAAAAAAAGGGGGGAAGGGAGGGTAGGGTGGAGGGGGAAAAGGAGGAGCGGGGGGGTGGGGGGGGGGAAAGGGG
>NC_061845.1:1793536-1816036 GCF_019202785.1 Penaeus chinensis
TTCTTTTTTTTTCTTTCTCTTCCTCTCTGTCTTTTTTTATCTCTTTTTGTCTCTATTTCTAACGTATAGAGAGGAAAATAGAGAGGAAAGTTGCTTTTAATGATACACATTTTTAAAAATTGGAATAATAGAAAAAAAATGTATGTTTAATAAATAAAAAATATATATTTATTTAATAAATAAAAAATATATATTTATTTAATAAATAAAAAATATATATTTATTTAATAAATAAAAAATATATATTTATTTAATAAATAAAAAATATATATATATATTTAAGAAATAAAAAAATATATATATTTAAGAAATAGAAAATAGAGAAATTTAAGAAATAGAAAAAATATATATTTAAGAAATATAAAACAAAATATTAAATTAAACGAACAGCGAAGCATCACAAAAAAACGAGAAAACAGAAAACATGGAAGTCATAAAAGAGATGGATGCCGAAGAATACGATTTTCCCAAGTCGAGGCCAACCCGAGCCGAACACGCCCAGAACTCGTCCGTTTTCGCTGACGTTTGGAAGGAGGAAAATGCGCGAATTTTTATGTTGTTGGCTCCTTTTTTTTCTTTCTATTTTTTATTTTTTTTTTTTTTTCGTCGTTTGCATTTCTTTGGCTCGTTAGGTGTGTTGTTTTTTGCTGTTTGTTTGTTGGCGTGTATTTTATGTTTTTTACATGCATTCATAAATACATACATATACGCAAGTTAGCAGACATGTTCAGTGTACATGCAAACTCAGACTATATGCATACATGTGTTTGTAAGTGTGTATGTGTGTAAGTTTAAGTGCGTGCCTATTCGTGTGTGTGTGTGTGTGTGTGTGTGTGTGTGTGTGTGTGTATGTATGTGTGTGCGTGTGTATGTGAGTGCATGTGCACATGTGCGTGAATGTAAGTCCGTATGAGTGTGTATGCCTACGTGTAAGTGTGTGTCCGAGTCTGCATGTACGTGAACCCCGCCGCCAAACCGCCCATTTCCAGGATGTTACCAGCCAGCGAATGAATTATCACCCCGACAGACAGACGATTCGAAAGCTATAAAACGCGTCGTATTATCATTCACCGACCGCACTTACCGCCCTCCGCCGTCGCCGTTTACGCGGTCCTCCTCCTCCATTATTTTTTTTTTTTTATTAGTGAAAAGGGGTATTCTGAAAACTAGTGAAAGGGAAGAGAGATTAGATAAGAGAATAAACTAATAATGGGTTCTTTTTATTCATATATATATTTTTTATGAGGAAGTTTGTTGTTCTTAGAGGTTTTGTTTGATTCCGTTCTTAAGAATAGAAGGACTGAATATGACGGGCGATTATCGTTCGTGCATGGAGGGCCATGGGATACTTTTGATGGGGGTGGGGGGGGGGGATTCGAATTAAACTGGACTTTTTTCTTTGACAGACACTGATCGAGGTTATTTAAGGTTATTATATTTTGCTCGGAAAAAAGAGGGTAGGAACCACTGCGATAGTTTCTGTGTTTTACTCTACGGATATAACAACCCACATTTCACTAAATCGGTTATGCCAAAGTGAAAAGTTGAAGACCATTTCAAATAAAGTCTACGTCATGTACCTCTGTGCCTGCATTATTAAAATTTTGTTTTCTTTTCTCTTCCCTTTCCTCTTTCATCCACTCCTACTTCGTCTGGAACTTTGGAGAAAAAAAAATTAACTCGTGTCTAACTTTTTTTTTCTTTTTATATTTTTCCCTTCTCTTTGAACTCTTACCTTCGGACATAGCAACAGAATCTCCATCCATCTGTACCTTTTATTCCCCTTTTCTTTTTTCCTCGTGACATTGTTAAGAGCCATTAACGAGCGAGAAAATTGTTGAGTATGTCCTCAGTCGTCTTGCTTTTTGCCTGCCCTCCGCCCGCGCTCTCAGGCAGACACTGTCGCGGAAATAGAACGCGGTCTTTGTAAAGGACTGACCTCTCCCCTTTGAATTTTCCTTCTCCTCCCTTCTCTGATTTCTCCTTCTTCTCCCTTCTCCCTGGTTCCCTCTTTCGTCCATCTCCCTGGATTTTCTCTCTCTCTCTCCTCGATTCGCTCTTTTGTCCTTCTTCCCGTCATTCTCTTCCTCTTTTCTTCTCCTCGATTCACTCACTCCTTGTCTTCCCTATCCTATCTTCTCTCTTCGCCCCTCTCCTTAATTCCCTCTCCTTCCTTCTCCTCTCTCTCCTCTTCCCCTTTTCGCCATTGCCCTTCCCCCATTTTCTCCCCGGATCCCCACTATTCCCTTCTCCCCTTGTCCCTCTTCTCTCTTCCCTCTCCCCCTTCTTCCCTCTTCTACCCTTCTCCCCTTTTCCCTCCTCCGCGCTCCTTCCTCCTCCCTCTCCCCACGTCTCTCTTCCCCCTTTCCCTCTCCCACCTACATCCTCTCTCTTCCCATCTCTCTCTCCTCCCATCCTCCCCTCCTCCCTCTTCCCCCCTTCTCCCCACTCTCTCCCCTTTTCCCATAACCTCCCCCACCTCCCTTCCCCCACCACCACCACCCGACCCCGTCCTGCTTGTCCCCTCGTGCTACAGAAAACAAAAACCATGTGTAAATGTTAGGACTGGACAGCTTGTACAGACGTTTATATTACGTTTGTGTTAGGGTTTTTTTTTTTTTTTTTTTTTTTTTTTTTTTTTGTCAGTGGAAGGATTTTCTTATCCTTTATTTCTGTTCAGGTTATTGTTGTTGGTGTTGTTATTATCATTTTGTTGTTGTTGTTGTTTCTGTTGTTGCTGTTGTCTTTGTCATTATCATCATCATTATCATTATTATTATTAATGATACTATTATCATAATTACTATCATTTTTTAATGTTATTGCAAACATCTTTATAATCATTATTAAATATACTTTTATCATTATTGTTGATAATATTATACTTATCATTATTGTCATTATTACTATTATTATTGTTGTTATTGTTATTGTTATTATTATTATTATTATTATTATTATTATCATTATTATTATCATTATCATTATTATTATTATTATTATTATTATCATTATCATTATTATTTTTTTTTATTATTGTTATTATTATTTTTATTATTATCATTACTATTATTATCATTATTGTTATCATTATTATTATCATCATTATTATTATTATTATTATTATTATTATTATTATTATTATTATTATTATTATTATTATTGTTGTTGTTATTATCATTATTATCATTATTATCAATATTATTACTATCATCACCATCATTATCATTATCACTATTATTATTATTATTAATATTATTTTTTTATTATTATTGTCACTATCATTAGTAGTAGTAGTAGTAGTATCATTATCATTATTATCATTATCATTATCATTATCATTATCAATATCATTATCATTATTATTATTATTATTATTATTATTATCACTGTTATCTTTTATCATCATTATTTAATATCATTATTATTATTACTATTATTATCATTATTATTATTATTATTGTTATTTTTATTAGTATTATCATTATTATTGATATTGGTATTATCATTATCATCATGTTTATTGTTATAATAATGATAATAAGAATGATTAATAATGATAATTATGATTATTATTATTATTATTATTATTATTATTATTATTATTATTATTACTATTATCATTATTATTATCATTATCATAACCATCACTATTTTTAGTTTCATCATTATTATAATTTTGTCATTTTACGCTCGTATTTCAGTTTTCTCTCTCTTTCTTTCTTGTCCTTTGCTCTTCTTTACCCAGTTCGTATGTGTTCCATATGTACGAGAAACAGGTGTAAGTTTGCATTTTAATCGAATTTCTATGCGTAAAAAAGACGGTCTTTTTTCGTCTAAACGTCTTGTTTCTTTCGTTTCTGTCTGTCTTTGTTTTTGTTTTTTGTTTTTGTTTTGTTTTGTATCCAGATTAATTCTTGTTGTAAAGAGGCGTAATCTCCATTTTTTGTGGAGATTTGAATAAAGTTCGCTCTTTATCTTATTTTTACTTAATTTACGGTAGTGGTTAGCGTAAGAGGTTTATATTTATTGATTTGATTATTCTTTCTATAACAATCTAGAATACATACGTGAAGTTGAATCTGTACACCTCATGTATAAATGTATTCTGATTTGCATAGGAGTTTCATTTAAACTTCTTCAAACTCGTGAATAAATTTACAGGTATTGTAATCCTCGAGAAAAGAGTGTTAAGTTAGTTTACAAGTTGCAAATGACATTATTCTACATCTGTCTCTTCGTAACAGTATATCTTATCATACACCAACCTTGTACATAAACATTATCCTTGCAAATATGACTCGCACTTTCCCATTTTTCTGAGCATAAACATATATTTTCATCACGTGGTATACTCATTTTTATAAATCAAAGTTCTCGTGGTTTAAACTTAGACACGAAATTATAAAAAAAAAAAAAAAAAAAAAAAAAAAAAAAAAAACAATAAAACACACTCAGACACACCCAGGTGCGTGCTGGTACACGTGTCTGTCCAAGCATAAAAGGCAAGCCTATCGTGAACACAAACATGCTATATGTCTCTCTCTCACACACACTAGGAACAAAGCAAGCACAGAGGGATATGGAAAATGAGAGAGAGGGAGAGAGTGTGAGAGAGAGAGAGAGAGAAAGAAAGAGAGAGAGAGAGAGAGAGAGAGAGAGAGAGATAGACAGGCAGACAGACAGAGGAAGAGACAGACACACAGACTGACAGACAGACTGACAGACAAACAGACAAAAAAACAGAGAAAACGACAGAGACAGAGAGAGACGAAGACAGAGGGGGAGGGGATAGAGAGAGAAAGAGAAAGAGCGAGAAAGAAATCAGAAAGAAAACAAGTGACGGAAAATATATCAAAGTTACCTTCTTATCTTAACCTTACCCTCAGTCATAACGTATGATAAAATATCCTTCATTATTATTTACACTATTTTTTTTAAAGATCATGTCCTTTTTTAGCGTCGCCAAGATCACATTACTTTTTTTTACTGATTTCTTGTTTACAACACAACCGAATAATTATTGCTATGTTCTGTTCTCTCTCTTTCATGCAATTAAATTTATTATGATGATTTAGTTTTTAAGACCGTGTTTTATTTACCGTCGTTAAGATTATTGCAACACAAAAGTACAATTTGTTGTTTTACTCTGTTCTCTATCTGCTTTGTGTTTGCATCTTTATTTGTTTATGTTGTTGTTTTTTCTTTATGATTACTACTGTTGTTTATTTTTCTTGTTTTCACCAACTTCATTTTATTTGTATCAGTGATTGTCATATATATATGTGTGTGTGGGTGTGAGTGTGTGTGTGTGTGTGTGTGTGTGTGTGTGTGTGTGTGTGTGTGTGTGTGTGTGTGTGTGTGTGTGTGTGTGTATATATATATATATATATATATATATATATATATATATATAAAGATATGAATATACACCCCTAAAAAGACAAACAAATAAATGAAACAAAGGTAATCTAAGGATGAAGTTCTCAAAGCCCATTACCTATCCCCTCCACCAGGAATCTACGTGAGCGGGCTGTGAACGTCGATTATACAAACGGATCCCAATCAATATAAAGCAATAAGGAAAAAAAAAAAAAAAAAAGATAATCTGCGAATGAAGATCCTAAAACGCAATTCCTCTCTCCTCCAGGCATCTGCGTGGGCGGGCTGTGGGCGTGCTCGGGCGGCCGTAAGGAATCCACGGGGCCTGACGCCATCGTTCAACTGAGGAGAGACGTGGCGGCTCGCCTCATCAAGGTGGCGGCGGATCTGAGTGAGTTGGGGTTGGGGTTGTAGTTGTTGTGATAGAGGTTTCAAGGAGTTGTTGTTGTATTTGTTGTGATAGAGGTTTAAAGGAGTTGTTGTTGTTTTTGTTCTGATAGAGGTTTCAAGGAGTTGTTGTTGTATTTGTTGTGATAGAGGTTTAAAGGAGTTGTTGTTGTATTTGTTGTGATAGAGGTTTAAAGGAGTTGTTGTTGTATTTTTTCTGATAGAGGTTTCAAGGAGTTGTTGTTGTATTTGTTGTGATAGAGGTTTGAAGGAGCTGTTGTTGTATTTGTTGTGATAGAGGTTTGAAGGAGCTGTTGTTGTATTTGTTGTGATAGAGGTTTAGAGGAGTTGTTGTTGTTGTATTTGTTGTGAAAGAGGTTTAAATGAGTTGTTGTTGTATTTGTTGTGATTGAGGTTTAAAGGGGTTGTTGTTGTTGTTTTTGTTGTGAAAGAGGATTAAAGGAGCTGTTGTTGTTGTATTTGTTGTGAAAAAGGTTTAAAGTTGTTGTTGTTGTTGTTGTATTTGTTGTGATAGAGGTTTGAAGGAGCTGTTGTTGCTGTATTTGTTGTGATTGAGGTTTAAAGGAGTTGTTGTTGTTGTTGTATTTGTTGTGATAGAGGTTTAAAGGAGTTGTTGTTGTTGTATTTGTTGTGATAGAGGTTTAGAGGAGTTGTTGTTGTTGTTGTATTTGTTGTGAAAGAGGTTTACAGGAGTTGTTGTTGTTGTTGTATTTGTTGTGAAAGAGGTTTAAAGGAATTGTTTTTGTTGTTGTATTTGTTGTGATTGAGGTTTAAAGGAGTTGTTGTTGTTGTTGTATTTGCTGTGAAAGAGGTTTAAAGGAGTTGTTGTATTTGTTGTGATAAAGACTTAAAGGAGTTGTGATTGTTGTTGTATTTGTCAGAAGTCAAAGGATTTTTGTAGTTTTGTATTTGTTGTGATAGGGCTTAAAGGAGCCTTTGTTGTTGGTTAAATTAATCTTTGCTGTATTTGTTGTGATGGAGGTTAACGGACTCTTCGTTGTATTTGTTGTGATGGAGGTTAACGGACTCTTCGTTGTATTTGTTGTGATGGAGGTTAACGGACTCTTCGTTGTATTTGTTGTGAAAGGATTTTTGTTGTATTTTTGTATTTGTAATGATTAAAGGAGTCTTTGCTGTATTTTAGTATTTGTTGTGGTAGTTGTTGTGACAGGGCCTTAAAGGAGTCTTTATTGTTGTATTTGTTACACTTGATGTTGGAACTCGGAAAGTTGTTGTTTTGTTGTGTTTTTAGCCCTGGTTGAATCTCGTTAATGCCGTTGTTGTTTTGTTGCATTTAAGCAGGGTGGAAGTCATGCGCATTATGAAGATATTTATGAATAGTATTCTTAGACATCAAAGTACGTTTCTGAGTAACCTTGCTTTCTTTTCAGGGTCAGGTCACTCGGTGTCGGTGGTGGAGGACCTGGAAGCCACGGCGGCCCTGCTCGACTCCCGCTTCATCCCCAGGCTTCAGGGCCCCCCGCCCCCCCAGCCTGGATTCGCCCCCTCGCCCTTGCCGGGACAGTCCACCGCCCCCTCCACCGTGCACGGCGACGAGAGCCCCCCCGGCTGGGACCTGTGGAAGTACCAGAGCCAGGACCTGGGGCACTACGACCTGGCGAGGGAGGGGAGAGGAGGAGGAGCAGGGGGGACAGGGGGAGGGAGAAGCGAGGGAGAAGTAGATAAAGGGAAGGAAGGGGGAGAGGGGCGAAAGGGAACGGAAGGTCGCACCGCCATGGACACCAAAGGAAGCCACGGCGACCCTGTTCTTTCCTTGGAGACGAACGGCACCGCCAGGAGAGGAGGGGAAAGAGAAGGAGGGAAGGGCCAGAACGAAGGGGGAGAAAGAGGACACAGAGAGGAAGAGAAATGGAATAAGAACGAGGAAGAGGCGCACGAACGAGAGGAGGAGGCAGGCAGGCGCAACCAAGAGGACTCCTCAGTCATCCCCTCCTACGCCGATGACTTCCTGCAGAAGCCTCTCCCGGGGGCGGCCGACCTGGGCATCGATGTCGAGGGAAGCGACACCCTGCCCTCCCTCAAGAGTCAGGTCACGGTCCTCCTCGACGGCTGTGGCTCGTCCTCCGGCCTCGTGACTCTGGTGGTGCGCCAGGCCAAGGCAGTGTGGCCGGGGATGGGCGTGGTGGTGGGCGTGGACGAGGAGAGGCAGGGCGAGGAGGCTGACGAGATCGAGAATCTCGCGGACGTCACCGTCATGTTGGTAAGGAGCGCGGATTTCCCTCCTTCCCACTTTCTTTCTTTCTTTCTTTCTCTCTGTCTCACCGTCTCTCTCTCTCTCTCTTTCTCTTCCTCTTCCTCTTCCTCTTCCTCTTCCTCTTCCTCTTCCTCTTCCTCTTCCTCTTCCTCTTTCTCTTTCTCTTTCTCTTTCTCTTTCTCTTTCTCTTTCTCTCTCTCTCTCTCTCTCTCTCTCTCTCTCTCTCTCTCTCTCTCTCTCTCTATCTCTCTCTATCTCTCTCTCTCTCTCTCTCTCTCTCTCTCGCTCGCTCTCTCTCTCTCTCTCTCTCTCTCTCTCTCTCTCTCTCTCTCTCTGTCTCTCTCTTTCCCTCTCTCTCTCTCTCTCTCTTCTCTCTCTCTCTCTCTCTCTCTCTCTCTCTCTATATATATATATATATATATATATATATATATATATATATATATATATATATATATATATATATATATATATATATATATATATATATATATCTATCTCTCTCTCTCTCTCTCTCTCTCTCTCTCTCTCTCTCTCTCTCTCTCTCTCTCTCTCTCTCTCTCTCTCTCCTCTCTCTCTCTCTCCTCTCTCTCTCTCTCGCTCTCTCTCTCTCTCTCTCTATCTCTCTCTCTCCCTCTCTCTCTCTCTCTCTTTCTCTCTCTCTCTCTCTCTCTCTCTCTCTCTCTCTCTCTCTCTCTCTCTCTCTCTCTCTCTCTCTCTCTCTCTCTCTCTCTCTCTCTCTCTCTTTCTCTTTCTCTCGCTCGATCTCTCATTCTATTATTACTATTATTATTATCATTATCATTATCATTATCTTTAATGTTATTATTGTTGTTGTTGTAATTATTGTTATTATCATTATTATTATTATCGTCATCATCATGTATCTTAATATTATAATTGCGTTCCAGGAATAGCTAGTATTGTCACCATTATTGCTATTCTTAGACCTGTCATTACTTTCACTATTACTAATGATTATAATAATTAGTAAAAAAAAAAAAAATCCTCCAAATTTCATGCCTTAAATGTTTTGTATTTCTTCATCAGTACAAATTGTCCCTCATCGATTTCTTGTTTCGTTTTTGTACTTCAATTCTCTCCTTTATTTTGTTTTATTGATTTTTTTTATTATTATTTCTTATTTGATTTTCCGCGCGTGTGACATCTCTCCTCCTCCAGACCGCGTGCGAGAAGTGGCGTCGAGGAGACCTGTCGGCCCTGGCGGAGTCGGCCACCACGCCCTTCGTGCTGGTGCTGGACGGCGTCACGGGCATCACGGAGGACCTGGACCTGCTGCGCCTCCTCTCGGTGGCGATCGGCCTTCGCAATCTGGGCGTGGAGGTCGTGGGCGGGGCTGAGCGCGGGCGCGACGGGTCGTGGGACTACGTCTGCACGAAACTCACGACGAGGAACTACCGCCTCACGTTGCAGGACGGCTACGACTTCTCCCGGGCCGCATGCGTCTTCTGCGACGTGACCTCCTCGTCCTTCCTGGCGTCCACAAGGGTTGTGCGGGAGCTGCCCTTTGACCTGAACCTCCCCCACAGGGCGCAGGCGATCGACTGGGCCCTGAGGCTGCAGCGGAGAGGCGTCCTGGCCATGACCTGCCCCGACGTCATGTTCCACAGCGGCAGGACCATCCGGCAGCGGGAGATCCACAGGGAAGTGGACCGGAATTGTCTGACGAAGGAGGACCGCAAGCAGGCGCGGGCGCAGGCGTGGGCCGTGAAGAGGCAGTACCGCAAGCTGGCGCAGAAGTGGGAGCTGAACGTGGTCACCTTCAGCAACGGCACGAGCATCGAGTACACATGCCGAGAGTTCCACTTCGACTGCAACGCGTACTTTAAGGTGCGCTACTACCTGCTCCCGCCGTGCTGCCTCAAGGCCAAGAACAAGATGTTCAACACGATCGACATCGTCGCCAAGGAGAACCACGTCCCGTACGAGATCAGCTCCGGCACGCTCCTGGGCGCCGTCAAGTTCAGGGACGGCATCCCGTGGGACTTCGACGACGACGCGCACTACCGCAACGCCGACGTCGAGAAACTGCGCAGGAACACGCAGCGCATGAGGCGCCTCGGCCTGTCCCCGAGGTTCAGCAAGCAGGTGGGGCGCGCCAACGCGTCCATCGTCAGCAACTACATCACCGCCAGCAGCCTCGGGGGCTTCTCCCTCGACCTGTGGGGGGTGCAGACCATGCCCTCCCTGGGGACCCCTGAGGTCCTGGCTAAATTCCCCGACAACCTGGTGTGCTTCGAGCACGGTCACGCCCCCATGTCCATCCGGATGGCCAAGGCCTTGAACCAGAACCAGACCTTGAGCACAAAGCATGTCTCTCCGTCCTGCTACCTCATCTCCATGCTGCGTGTCGGGTCGAACTGGCTGCCCGGACCCTGGAACCCGGGGAAAAAGGCTCTCCACCATTATGGCGACAACCTCTATCGCCACGAAGCTCACTGGCGATGGAACAATATCGAGAGACCGGGGTGGGCGCCGTGCCCGCACCCTGGCCACCACAGCTGTCTAGACTTGCACCCTCTGGATGGCTCAATCCCCTTCCTCTAACAATCAACTCCTTGAATGACAAAACTCCACCTCCTGCTTCCATGCGACCTCCTCCCGGCTCTCTCCTTCCTTCACACCTTCCGAACCAATCCCCAGCTCCCAATCCCCCCCAATCCTCATATAAGTACCCCTCTGGAGCGCACCCTCTCCCACCTCCCACCTCCTGCACCCCCCCGCCTTTTCCGAAACCTTCCGCAGGTCCCTCTCTCTCCCTCACCACAACTACCAACGACAGGGTCTTCTCGGATCTGTGATGAAGCCCTCATGAATCCTACGCTCGAATCCTTCAAGCGTGATGTTCATATCGTTTAATCTTAGGACGTAATGACAATCTGGGGATAAAACGAGACGATTTAAGGCCAGGTTTATACGCCCAGTACAAAAGCCTAGGACGGGGATTCCGAAATTCTCTGGTCAAAACAGGCTTAACGGGAACACTAGAGACTTAAAGGGTTATCAAAAGGTATTTCTTCCACCAACCTGATTGATGAATTTTCTTTATATACATATATGCCATGATTATCTAATCGATCAAATGCCAGTGTTTCCACAACTCAGGTGTAACTGTGAGACGTTTTTAAGCATAGGATTTTATCTTCCAGTTCAAGACGAGTTCCTTAAGGGTGGAAGATTTTTTTTTTTTTTTTTATCTCTCTCTCTTGTTGACTTTTCTCTTTGGAATATCTTGAAAGTATTTTTACTGAATCTTCACTGTTGAATAATCTAGTTGTAATTGTACCACATTTTTTCTATTTTTAATCATATCCTCGAGGACAAAAGTTGAATTTTTTCAAAGGGTTTGTGACGTGTTTCAACACAACCCAACACTGTACATAACCACACTAAATGTAGCTAAAGTATTAACTCTATTTAAAAAGCTAACCAGTTATATCTATCAGCCAATCTGAACCATATATACCGTAGTTGAGATTGTTATATTACTCTCATACTTAGTGATATATTTTCCATATAATCTCTCGGCAGAGGATAGACTTACTACAATTTAGAGAGTGAGAATAAGGCTAGTTGGAGATTGTGAAGCGAAAGGATTGGGGAAGGATTAGGATCAGGGGATTCGTGGATTCCTTCAGGGATGGACGAAAGGCGTGTGGATTTATTCGTATGCCAGTGACAGAGCTGGATCCAAGGGGTAGGGGAGGCTGGAGGGGAGGAGGGAGGAGGAATTGTGTGTCTGTCAATCTCTTCGTCTGATTGCTATTACCTTTTTTTTTATAAATAAAGTAAAACAAAATCAAACCTTATCAGATTTAATGAGGGTTCACAGGAACATGGTAATTAAAAAAAAGATAAAAGGTTTAACCCTATTAAACCTCACGTAGAACTTATTTTTTATATACCTGTAACCCCTCCCGCCTCCCCCACCCACCCCCCCTCCCCCAACCGTAGAGATTAGCTAATCCTTTGCAAATCCTGACGACTACGTGGCGACGAGGATTAAGCCTTTATCTCTGGATTAGTCGTAGGGGGAGTTAAAGAAAGGTGGAGGGATTTATCTAATCTCCGTGAAGTCTTAAAAAGTGTATTGCAAAAGGCAGTTCGGTTAAATTTCCCGTTTTCTGATACTGGATGTCCACGAACAAAAAAAGTTGGTGCTTTCATAATAAACGAGCTTCGGGAATCAAAAAAAACAAATGAAAAACAAATGAATGAATAAAAATACGTAGTGATATTCTTGTAATTAATCAAAAATAGGTTATATATGGATGTGAATGTACGGGTCTGCACGGGCGTTTTAGAAGGAATTCTGAAGTTTCCCCTAAAACCAAAGCTACATATATATTACCGCGTTGATTTTTTTGTTTAATGTTAAATAATGAAAAGAAGAGATTAGATAGAATTTACTATTTCTGATATTAACTTTAAAAAAATCAAAATTTGTCTTATCTTCGTCACTGACTATGAGATATTTTGGTTTTATAAAATAGAGTGTTAGCGGATATATCAACCAGACATGGAATTTGTATATAAATAGTAAGTTTAGTGTTTGTTTACTAAATCGGTCCCAACTTGTGATTTACAGTTTTTTTGTTTATTTTTTTTACATTAACCGAAAAAGGTGTTTATTTACCACCATTAACAAACATTAACATTTTTGGTTCAGTGATAAACGATATTTTTATATTATCGGTTTGTTCATTCATTATTTTTTGTTTTATCTTTTCGGCTGATTTATCGTCTATTTATCTATTTATTTACTTAAATCAGTAACCTTAATCTTGTAAATCACTGTACTGACGATGCAGAGAACAAGGGAGTTTAGTATCGGGAAAAGGGATGGTGAGTATAAAAGCCTATTTTAGATGCGAACGTTACACTCGAAACACAGCCATGCATATATTTACACACAGAAACATATAAATCCTTACACATGCATGCGCACACACACATACGTACATGTACACACAAACACGCATATACACATACACACGCACACACGCATATACACGTATACACACGCACACACGCATTATACACATACACACACGGACACACACACACACACACACGCACACACACACACACACACACACACACACACACACACACACACACACACACACACACACACACACACACACACACTCATATTTACACATACCCTTGCACGCAAACACGCACACACAAACTGCACAAGCACGTACACACATCCCTACACAAACACACACACCTACACCCATGTATAAGTCCACACAAATATAACCTAGGAGACTAGCGTAGCTCAGTGTCTCCAAGCCTTCAAAATAGCGGTATGTTGGAGCCAATCATTTCGAATTTTAGCTTTATTTCTTCCCCAGTAGACACTTTTATAATGGGAGTTCTACGCAGGGAGAAACGGTAAATTGAAGTCACATTGACTGGGTAAAAAAAAAGATATATATATCCGATATATTCTTCAATTTTCTGAAGCAAACAGCTGTTCCCCCCACGTATTCACAATCGCTTTCTCTTCAATTTTCTGAAGCAGACATATATCACTGTCTGTCTCTCGTAGTGGCAGTGAAATAATGAGATACTGCCTATCGTGGAATGAGGAGAGTGGAGGAAAGGGAGGGCAGAGAAAGGGGGGAAAGAATTTAGGAAGAGAGAGAGAGGAGAGAGAGAGAGAGAGAGAGAGAGAGAGAGAGAGAGAGAGAGAGAGAGAGAGAGAGAGAGAGAGAGAGAGAGAGAGAGAGAGTGAGAGGAAGAGAGAGAGAGAGAGAGAGAGAGAGAGAGAGAGAGAGAGAGAGAGAGAGAGAGAGAGAGAGAGAGAGAGAGAGAGAGAGAGAGAGAGTGAGAGGAAGAGAGAGAGAGAGAGAGAGAGAGAGAGCGAAGGGGAAATAGGTCGTAAGTGTAAGAAATCTCTGATCAAAACACCTACACATGTAATCATGAAAAATGTTTTATATATATATATATATATATATATACATATATATATACTTATATATAAATATATATATATATATACGTATATATATGTATATATATATGAATTTATATACTTATATAAATGTATATACATATATATATATACATACATACATACATACATCCGAAAGTATTGACACTGATATGCCAGAAGTACCTATACAATGTTTTGTTATCTAAATTTAATTGCACTAAATTACTCTCGAGCGGAGAGTAATCACGGCAGGAGGAGATGCCACAACGACGTACCTGATCCTCTGTGATTGCTGCCAACGTTTCCTTTCCTTCTTGTTGCTCTAAAAAAAAAAAATAAGGAATCATTTTTTTAGTGCGAGAGAAACGAGACCGAGATCAAGAGAATTAACCAAGTCCCCCCACGCACGCACAGATCGTGACGTCATGTAGAAAAGAAAACGGAGGACACGGAAACTTGATAAACCATAAACAAATAAGATAGAATGAAACAAAAATAGAAATCGGTAAAATACAAGAGTGATTTTAATGGATGGTGACCGATAAACTGAGATTACGCCATTGTGAACAACAGGGAAAAAAAAAAAATGTGGGTATTGAGGAACCAGAAGTTACCCTCTTGATCTTGGGCGAAGCGAATCAGGTCTATATAAGTATATAAGTATCCATACGTATACTTATAATTACGCAGACCTTGGAGACGAATGTTATCGGCCGCTGATGATGAAACGGAACAGCTGATTTCACTCCTCTTGGGATCTGGACGCATTCTCTCGCTCCTTTGTTTGTTTACTTGTTGACGACTTGTTGAACGATTATGCTACAGGATATTAAAGATTTTTGGCTCTCTCGGGTGTGTTAATTGCCTTTGTTGTTTTAGTTATTTTTTCTGCCATATATGTATTATAGAGGTTTTATGTACGCCTACTTTCAATAATTTTGAGTTATTTGAAGAACTTGGTACTGAACCTGTGATATATACAATAGTCATAAAATAATCAATTTAATAATGCCAGGAAAAAAAGAAAAAAAAGAAGACAAAAAAAAAAAAAAAAAAAAAAATATATATATATATATATATATATATATATATATATATATATATATATATATAAACTGGTATGCGTCAGAAGAGAAAAGTTAAGTAACTGCAGACACGATTAAATGCCAAGCTGTGATCAATATAATAAAGAAAACTGCTCTTATGTATATATGGTACGTCAATGATCTTAATGATTAAGTCATTATCTGTTGAGCCACTATATTAAATTTGGCTACAGGGAAACTTCCAAGGTAAAAACGTAATTATTATCTTAATCAATCTGGAATTTATAGAATAAATAGACACACAAATAAATAAATGAATAATTGATAACCAGCTGAACAGTCAATCGCCACGTGAGTGTAGCAGGTTATTCAGTGATGAATGAAAAAATAAATCACAACAAATCCAACGCATTAACGGTTTTTTAAACAGTTAAGAGATAATATTGATAAAAAAAAGATAAAAACGAATGTGGGTTTAGGGAGATAGAAAAGCAACTGAGGAATTACGTTAACTGTCTTATTATCTATTAAGCCTGTACGACTTCATTCCCACTTGGGTTATCGTATCATTAGCAAAATAAGCGAAGAATCTTTTGAAAAATGACGATATAAACGTGAAGTTTGCCAGGCTAAAAGTACTAGTTCCTTTTATTCGTAAAAAAACAATTATTTTGCTAATACAAACAGCCAAATATTTCTTCTTTATTTCTTTTATTTTTTCCTCACATTTTACAATATCTCCTAACTCTAAAAAAAAAAAAAAAAAAAAAAAAAAAAAAAAGATCAGTAATGGTATGATTACAGGTTCAATAGAAGTTTTACCTGCACGTAAAAGCGACTTGGAAAAAATGCAGATCACTCTTCCCCAATCCTGGAGTCACCAAGCGTTTTTCCAGGGGTCGCTAAAGCCTCAAAATATTAGACGCAGTCAGGTTTCAATTTTGAGATGTTTTCAGCATATACGTAGTCACATTTTGGTTGAGGGCTTATGGCTAAATTTTCCTCGATTATTACACTTATTTAAATGCACTAGTCTTGATTTGTTATTACATTTTTAGTTCTGTCTTTGTGAAATAAGACAATATAATTTCAGAAGTGGGTGTTTTGATTAATGATGGACCTTTAAATCTCAAAAGCCAACACTTAAGAAAGATATAATACAAGCCTATACACCCTGTATAAACCTATACCCTTTTTTTTTTTCTTTTTTTTTCCATTTACCGGAACCCCTGCAGCAAATCAATCTATTTATCAGTTACTTTGAGTCGGTCATACCGTTTCTTCACTATAGTTTCAACCTTTGGCGTAAACAAAGGTGACATCAATAAACGCTTTTATATCACTGGTTACCTACTCAATGTCTTTCTCTTGCCCTTTGCTTTTGACTACGCATTTGTCTTCTTTTTTTTTTTTACAACTAAATTCATCAGTCACAGTCTTTATTGTCGTTATTATTGATATTAACATTGGTTATGGTAGTGTTACTATCATTTATTTTAACCATTCTGTTTCTCTCATCATTACTACTACCAATATATGATCATTGATTTTATCGCCGTCATCTAAAATGGCAAATATTAAGTTCACAGAGAAACATACTAAAAAATACATACATACAATACAATGATAAATATAGAAGAGTTTCCCCCTCTTTTCGAATCAAATTCCTTTTACCGAATTGTTGCTTTCTGTCACTCACAATCTTTCTACTAGTGTTAGCATATTTTGCCTATTGGTAACTGTAAGAAATTCCCCGTTGAGAAAGAAAGAAAAAAATAATGTATACGAAAAATAAACAGCAGGTAAGGAAATGCCAGTCGGTGTTTCCGGCCTACGCTCACCCGTATGCCAAGACCCGGCGTTGGTCCACTCCGATGGCCGGCCGAGAAGCTTCTGTAATTTGCTTATCTATCCTTAATTCATTATCAGTTTATTTACTGAAAGAAAAGTCTACCGCGCCGGCATCTAAAGTCATACGCGGCGTATTCAAAATGCAGCGATAAATAAATAATTAAATAATTTAGTTTTATTCCATTTGTTTCAATGTATGTTCTTGGTGTGACATGCTGTCTGTTTGATTTTGCTTCTAAATTACCACCTGTGCATAAGGGATGGCCGGGGTTGCCATCCACTGGCGGCGAGGGATTTGAACGCACAGGGTAGCTCCCAAGTACTGCATTATTGTGGTGTAAATGGTAAAAATTAGTTAACGATTAGAATAAGTGGATAGAAGAAGGAAAAGATGAAGAGAGGATATAGGAAAGAGGGAGAAAGAAAGACCATGCAAAATACCCGGGGACTTGCATCCAAAACTGCATCCTGTACATATTGTTTAGTGTACTGATATCCTATGCGTAGCCTAATTAATGTAACCTGTTGTCTCCGAGACAGTCCGTGATAGACTTTAAAGGGTTTGTCTAAATCTGATGTCCCTGCAATACTCTCGTAATGCCAGATAGTACCATGTCCGTCTTTTTTTCCATCTTTTCAGTGGTCCATACCTGACCCTCATAATCTCTAAGATAGTTGATTGAGAGATAGCGGTATTGCATAACATGGATCTTCATGGGAAAGTGCTAACCTGGCTAATTGATTAGCCCCGTCACATAGTGATATTCCTATATGAGAGGGTATCTAGTATAGTGACACTTGAGTACCCCGTTCTGATAATTTTGAAATTTGGTGAAGGATGTTCCTGGTTACCATGTTTTCTGGATTAAATGCAGTAAGCCTTTGGAGAGCGCCTTGGCTGTCTGTAAAGACAGCTAGGGATCGCTGCTACTCACTACCTTTCTTAATGGCATGATATATAGCTACTGACTCGGCATCAGTTGTTCTTGTCCAGTTGGAAATGCACACACTTTCTTCAAGAGCTAAATCAGGAATTAGCACACCAATCCCTGTTGCTCCATGAGGATCGGTGGAGGCATCACAGTAGATTGCAAGTGGGGGCGTACCATGAGGGGGATGTAGAATGTCATCTATGTATTTCAAGTAGTGAGCTTTTGGTTCCGTTTTTAAAGCCATAGATTTAGACCCTATTAGTTTATCAATATAAGCATGTACGTGAGTTCTGTGCCAAGGAGCAGCAAGTACTGTATCTGGAATATTAATAGCTTCGTTGTTCCATACATTGAAGAACATGATAGTATAAGCATTTTAGAGCGAGAGAGAGAGAGAGAGAGAGAGAGAGAGAGAGAGAGAGAGAGAGAGAGAGAGAGAGAGAGAGAGAGAGAGAGAGAGAGAGAGAGCAGGACGAGGACGAGGACGAGGACGAGGACGAGAACGAGAACGTGAACGAGAGAGAGAGAGAGAGAGAGAGAGAGAGAGAGAGAGAGAGAGAGAGAGAGAGAGAGAGAGAGAGAGAGAGAGAGAGAGAGAGAGAGAGAGAGAGCAGGACGAGGACGAGGACGAGGACGAGGACGAGGACGAGGACGAGGACGAGGACGAGGACGAGAACGAGAACGAGAACGAGAACGTGAACGAGAGAGAGAGAGAGAGAGAGAGAGAGAGAGAGAGAGAGAGAGAGAGAGAGAGAGAGAGAGAGAGAGAGAGAGAGAGAGAGAGAGAGAGGGAGAGGGAGAGGGGGAGAGGGGGAGAGGGGGAGAGAGGGAGAGAGGGGGGGGGAGAGAGAGAGAGAGAGAGAGAGAGAGAGAGAGAGAGAGAGAGAGAGAGAGAGAGAGAGAGAGAGAGAGAGAGAGAGAGAGAGAGAGAGAGCAAGAGAGAGAGAGCAAGAGAGAGATAAGGATAAGTCCGATATGCGAAGCTGAGCTTCGCCCGGGCTATGCCAATGAGGGGAGCCCGGCCTGTGTCGACTAATGTCGACTCGCTAACGTGTGTCAGCTGGTGCTGACTCGGCTTCGTCCTTACCCGCCGTGGTGCCCAGTCACAGCAGTAACCTCCAGGCGACAATTGCAACTTCTTGCGCCTGGGCGGGGCGCGAACCGCCGACCCCTCGGATGAGAGGCCGACACGTTACCACTGTACTAGCCCGGAGGCTCAAGAGAGAGAGAGCAAGAGAGAGAGAGAGAGAGAGAGAGAGAGAGAGAGAGAGAGAGAGAGAGAGAGAGAGAGAGAGAGAGAGAGAGAGAGAGAGAGAGAGAGAGAGAGAGAGAGAGAGAGAGAGAGAGAGAGAGAGAGAGAGAGAGAGAGAGAGAGAAAGAGAGAAAGAGAGAAAGAGAGAAAGAGAGAAAGAGAGTGAGAGAGTAAGAGAGTGAGAGCGTAAGAGAGGGAGAGCGTAAGAGAGCGAGAGCGAGCGAGCGAGCGAGCGAGAGAGAGAGAGAGAGAGAGAGAGAGAGAGAGAGAGAGAGAGAGAGAGAGAGAGAGAGAGAGAGAGAGAGAGAGAGAGAGAGAGAGAGAGAGAGAGAGAGAGAGAGGGGAAAAAAAAAGTGTGCAAAATAACAGAAAAAATAGCCCAAAAGTAATATCCAACTTAATTATTTTTCAACATGGATCTGTGAAAAAAAGTCAAATTCACTCTTAATAAATTTATTTGTACAAAATTAAATAAAGTTCATGGTTGCATTTTAACCCACAATGCACATAATAATAGAGAAAAACACAGCAAACCGTTTTATACCATAAAAATTGGCAAGCCCCTAAAGAAATGAAAATCTAGGATTATCATTCATTAACAATCATTGTGGATAATATAACAAAGTTCTTCATGGCAGTTCATGAAAACCTCTATTGGCTCAATCAAAATTACCATTCTCATCGAAAGCATAGCACACAAAATAAAAGCCTGAGGAATATCCACTGATTAATTTACTGATTCATCTAATTAATTGATTTATTTAATCAACAAGGATAATGAGTACGACTGATATGTACTGGTTAATAAATTATCTTCTTTTTTTCTTTTTTTTTTAATAAATATCCTTTGGATCATGCTTTGGGAACAGCTTGTAACTTACATGAAGGAAAATACATTCTCTCAAAAAAAATGTATCCACTATGATTTAGGAAAGGTATGAAAAAAAAAAAAAATACATTTAAAAATAAATGATAATCTTCAGACTTTCCTGAACACTACACAAGAAGCATAAATAAATAACATAAAAACAGCAACTGTAAAATTCCACATTAAGGTTAGGGATATAAAAATTTACCTTCCATGTTATAAAATAGTTATGTTTCTTTGTTCAACAAACATATCTCAGTGCATAGAGCAGTGTTGTTAATAAGAATTTCTGAGATGAGGTGCATTCACCCAGTGCAACGAGCAGGACTCTTCAAGAATATCACTGTTACCCTCTTCCCGTCCCAGACCTGAAAGAATTAAAATATTACTGATTTCATACTATATCATATAATGCATGTATAACTATTCACCTCTGTTAAAAATTCTTTTGCAGAAAGAAAATTCTTAAGGTCTTAAAAGCAGAATTATAATGCAGGAAATGGAATGGAAATGGCACAAGCAATCATTTTCTTTACCTTGACTATATTCTTGGACACCTGGATTTTCTTCGCCTTGTCTAGATGTGGAAGACGCTCAAGGGCAACATAACATTCCAAACACTCTGAGGTCGCTCCCACTGTGCTCAATTCACTCTCCTTCTCGTCAGGCTCATTGGAGGGAGAGCTCACCACTCTGTACCATCCCCAGACACACTTTCTCAGTCCCTGCTTCCAGATGCATTTCTTTCGTCCTCTCTTTCTCTTCTTCCTTAACAGCTGTTGACTGCTTCCACTAGATGGCTTTTTTGCTTGAGCCCTCTGTTGCTCTTGCTGCAGCATATCAACTGCTCCATGTGCATTTGTCCCCGAAGTTGGGACAGTCACACTGTTTTCTTTTGGGTTTTCAGGAATGGGAGGACTTTCATCTATCACTCTTGGCAACTTTTGTATTTCACTGTCACAGCCTTCAGGAATCTCTGTCATGCGGTCTGTCACCTCTGCAAAGTCGCATCTCAAATACCTGTTTTCAGCCTTCTGATCTTTGTCTTTAACTGGAGTCACGGCCGATTCTTGAGATTTCCTTCTGAAATAGGTTACCTCCTCTACAGCTGAGTAGCCTCCAGCTGCCTGGCGTTCTGGGGTTGCCAGACAAAACGATGAAAGCATTTTCTCGAAATTCTGAGTTTCAAAATCAGAAATGCAGTTCTCACTAGACTTCAAAAGTTCTTCAAAATCCAGATCATCTAATTCTTGATTGGACTGTTCCTCCAGTTTCAGCTCATCTTCGATCTTTTCACTCAGTGGTTTCCATTGGTTTTCCAATAAACGTCTTCTGGGGTTGGGAGAGATGTACGAAATGGAAACCTTCTGCTGTGTCTGCATCCCAGGGGCCTTCCTCTGCAGCTGGTTAGACTTTTTCCAAACATGTCTGTAATACATTATCAATTAGCTAATCTGGTGTCACCCAAAAATCCTAAAGAGGGAGGGAAGGAGGGAGGGAGGGAATGAGAAAGAGAGCATGATAGAGAATTAGAGCATGATAGAGAATGAAATAGAAAAACAGAAAAAAAAAATACAAACACCTGGAAAGTACAACAGCAAGGCAAGCAAGAGAGAGAAGGAGGGAAGGAGGGAAGGAGGGAAGGAGGGAAGGAGGGAAGGAGGGAAGGAGGGAAGGAGGGAAGGAGGAAAGGAGGAAAGGAGGGAAGGAGGGAGGAAGATAAAAAGAAAGAGAGCATGAGAGAGAATTAGAAAATGAGGGGAGGAAGGGAAAGGGAGAGAGAGAGAGCAAGAGAGAGAGAGAGAGAGAGAGAGAGAGAGAGAGAGAGAGAGAGAGAGAGAGAGAGAGAGAGAGAGAGAGAGAGAGAGAGAGAGAGAGAGAGAGAGAGAGAGAGAGAGAGAGAGAGAGAGAGAGAGAGAGAGAGAGAGAGAGAGAGAGAGAGAGAGAGGAGAGAGAGAGAGAGAGAGAGAGAGAGAGAGAGAGAGAGAGAGAGAGAGAGAGAGAGAGAGAGAGAGAGAGAGAGAGAGAGAGACAGAGAGAGAGAGAGAGAGAGAGAGAGAGAGAGAGAGAGAGAGAGAGAGAGAGAGAGAGAGAGAGAGAGAGAGAGAGAGAGAGAGAGAGAGAGAGAGAGAGAGAGAGAGAGAGAGAGAGAGAGAGAGAGAGAGAGAGAGAGAGAGAGAGAGAGAGAGAGAGAGAGAGAGAGAGAGAGAGAGAGAGAGAGAGAGACAGAGAGAGAGAGACAGACATGTCTGTAATACATTATCAATTAGCTAATCTGGTGTCACCCAAAAATCCTAAAGAGGGAGGGAAGGAGGGAGGGAGGGAATGAGAAAGAGAGCATGATAGAGAATTAGAGCATGATAGAGAATGAAATAGAAAAACCAAAAAAAAAAATACAAACACCTGGAAAGTACAACAGCAAGGCAAGCAAGAGAGAGAAGGAGGGAAGGAGGGAAGGAGGGAAGGAGGGAAGGAGGGAAGGAGGAAAGGAGGGAAGGAGGGAAGGAGGAAAGGAGGGAAGGAGGGAGGAAGATAAAAAGAAAGAGAGCATGAGAGAGAATTAGAGAATGAGGGG
>NC_061845.1:1823536-1826036 GCF_019202785.1 Penaeus chinensis
AGTAGAAAAGTAGTAGTAGTTAAAAGTGTTACAAATACTTAAGAAAAAAGTTGAGTTATATGTTCAAATGCTGTGCTCATTTTTTATATTTTTTTTTTAAATGTCTCTGCACATAGATGGCTCTGCTAGTGTTTAGCCACAAAGGAGTCAATTAGTAGACCTTGTGACCTTACATGATTTGAATTGACGGGAATAATGTATTTTTACTAGTGCTATGAATATCGATGGTGTTATTTTTATTATAAACATTATAATTACTATAATGTTATAAACATTAGTAACAGCAAAATAACATAATGTAAAATATTTTTGTGAAAAAAAAAAAAAAAAAAAAAAAAAAAAAAAAAAAAGGTAAACAGTACTCGTAACTGGCTCATTGGCGACTTAGTACAAGAGTAGCCATCTATGTGTAAAAACAATCAAACAAGTAACTCACAGAGGGCAAGGTACATACATACACATCATGGCCCTCAGCAATGGGTTAACAATAGAAAAAGAAAATGGAAAGATAAAAGTAGAAAATGGAAGATGAAAGAAGAAATTAAAAAGAGAAGAAAAAAGATAAGGAGGAAGATGAAGAAAATGGAAAAACAAATCCTCTACCTGATTAACGCCTTCATTTTCTTTATTCATCCGCGTTTCTGTTGCATCTAACTTGCTTCCCACAGATCCTTGAGAAGACATGGGGGACAAGAACAAGGTCAGTTCTGTTTCCGATTCATTCTTGTCCTTGGCAAGACTACTTCTCACAGATTTCTGATGACTCCCATCTTCTTTCTTTATACTGACATCGTCTTTGATTTCTGGCACCTCCTCTTTCACTTTGCCCTCACTCTGAGCTTCCAATATACTATCAGGCTTAGAGTCCACAGGGTCAGTTTCAGTGTCAAGTCCTGAGGTTAGTTTGCCTATTGTTTTACAGGCTCTGTACATGGACCAGCTCCCAGGTAAGTCAGTGTTTACTGCCTCTGTATCAACAGGCTTTTCCTTCTGAATGGGTGATATTCCTGTGGTAATCAAAGATTGGGAAATTGCCGTCTTCAGTAGTGGAATCTTTATGTTTGGAGTTCCCGATCTTCTCCTGCCTCTCCTGGAAGGAGTGGAAGTACCACCCTTCTTTTTAGCAGCAGATGAAGTCTGTGCTTCCAGCACCATGGCTTCTCTAAAAGCAAAGACCTTTCTGATTAATTCTGCTATTGGTAACATTTTCTCCAAAGGCAATTTGTACCTGAAAAATCTTGTCACTTGGGATTTATCAAGTGCAATGTCTTTTTTGTGTGCAGCTTCCTTTGCTATTCTAACAATGTCAGCCTCTGTTAAACGCAATTCTTGCATCCTCTCCTGAGCCCGCAAGGCATAATTTTTGAGCTTTCTCAATTCCTTTGGCAGTTCCTCCCCAAGTTCTTCAAGCTCTCTAATATTGGTATGAGGAGGAACCTGGTATTCCCCCGACTCGACATCAATCTCTTCATCAGAATCGCTGGCATACGTAATTTTTGAAAAGGATTCCATGTCTTCCAAGTGTCGCATCTTTGGCGGGGTTTCCATTCCAGTTTCCACATCCTCTCTCTTTCTCTTGCCTGGAGTGAGTGTCTCTCTGTTCTCTGAGACATCCATGGCTACAGAACCAGAAGCAGCAGAGGAGCAACAGCCCTGAGGGCTGTCAAGTGGAAGGTCCTCACTGTCAGAAATTTTGCTTTTCCTTTCATTCAGTCGTCGCTGCCTTTCCTCTTGTTGTGTTCTCTTAAAGCTCTCAGACAACATGTTTACACATGTTGGACAGTTCCATTCAGTACAGACAAAGGGCAGACCACCACACTGTATGTGAACGCCTGTTGAGCCACAGAGATTACACAGCAGCACTTCCCATCTCCTGCGAAATAATGAAAGTTATAAGTAATACAAAGTTTACATTGGAAAACACTATTAAGTTAAAAATATGTTTTATGGATTTTTTAATCCTTTTACAACCTATTTCAAATCCTCCTTGAGATTCCAAGTGATTTATGACAAAGAAAATGCAAGACTGTGAACTTTCACAGAAACTGGAGTTGGGGTAAACATACGAAAGATAATAAACACTTACGTTCCTTCCACATCCGTCTTCCTTCCATCTGGGCACTTGCATTTGGGGGCATCACAATGGATTGGTCTTTCAAGAAGCTCACTGAAGGCATTTGGTTCCAGCTCCCAACTTGCATCTCTGAAAACGTTATGTCAAATGATTATCTTCAGCTGAATAAGAAAAATGTGTCTATGTGATAAAGATTGAAAACAAAAAGCAGAATACAATATCTTCTGATTGAATGATAAAAAGTCAGTCATCAACACATGGTCTTACTTCTCTGGGACAAAAATGCCAAGATTTTGCATCTCCAGTTGGAATACATCCTTGTCATTACATAAGGGACACTTGAAGAAGTAGCCTGCACTCAAAGCCAACCTCTAGGGAGGAAAAAAAATTAAAGCATCTAAAATGTTAAACAACCACATGTCTTAA
>NC_061845.1:1831036-1836036 GCF_019202785.1 Penaeus chinensis
TGCGTTCAATACGCTCTACGAAAGTGGTGCTACCTATCTATATAAATGCCTTGGTATAGTGTAACAAAAAAAGACAGGTGCTGAGAGACTAAGACAGGGGAGAGAGAGGGAGAAAGAGAGAGAGAGGGAGAAAGAGAGAGAGAGGGAGAAAGAGAGAGAGAGGGAGATGGAGGAAGTGGTAGGAGATGGGGTAAAGAGAGGGAGAGGGAAAGGGAATAGGATTGGGAGAGATAATGGTAAAAAAACAAGAAAAATTCAAAAAGAATAATGTGCATTCAGTTTAAGTCAGATATGGACAGTGCTTTAGAAAAAATAAATATAGAAACTTAACATAAAAGAACTAAAATGTAAAGAAAAAAAATAGATATAAACTAAAATAAAAGAAACAATTGTATCTAAAAAATATATATCACAAATTATTCAAAATCATATTCAAAATAACTTATTCTGCAAAAAAAACAAAAAAACAGACAAAGTAAAAATAGATAGCAAAAACACTAACAAAAACTCAGATCACTGACAGTGGTGCCCCAATGCCAAGCACAGTTGCTGCTAAAACTTTCCAAGCACCAGACTTTAATCACAAAATAGCAATGCATAAGACTGGACATGTACACAGCAACCAATACAACAAGTACAACTGCAACAAGCAAGATCTACACAGATGTGATATATATATATATAATCACTGAGATGCTCTTTATGCTGTAAAAATTGGGAGAACATAGAACTTAGCAAAAAGCTTGGAAAGACTTTTCCTTCTCTTTCTTTTTAATTACATACATTATTTTTTACTACTTACATGCTATCAAATCAGGTATATTTACTTCAAACCTATATTGATTATTCCTTCCATTAAATTGCTCTCCTCTCCCTAGAGAATTAAGTAAAATTAACAATGAATATATAGATCAGGAATTATATATAGAAAAATCTTATCTAATCCTATCAAAATGAATTGGAAAGAACAGCAAAACAATTCCCCGAGTGAGTTGGTAAGGGTTAACCTCTTCAAGGCAAAAGTCCTTCCAATAACATCTACTGTATTTTAATTCAGTCAACATATCCATATGCTTTCCTATTTTGTAGGCCTATCACAAAAAAAAATTAAAAAATAAAAAACAGGAAGTCTGACAACAGTGTATGATATGTTACTTACACATGTTTCCACACAGAAGTCACATTATCAGTATACTGATTTTTATTATCAATTGTATTTTAATTATTCATAATGATCATCGTAATTATAATTATCATTATCCTCACCATAATCATTATTAATATTATTGCTAATATATTTATTGTTACTACTATGGTCAAAATGATAAACCTTAAATGTGAAATGTGATGTTTTACAAAAATACCCTGCACTACATAGCTGTAAAACTGGCAAGTTGTATGCCCTAATCATGTTTAGTCAGTTCTCAAATTAATTTCATCAACCCAAGAAATAATTATGTGCACTCACATTCTTTATGTGCTATATAACTATGTTTTAAGATATACAATAGATCTGTTACACTAATAACACTATTACTTCAATTCCTCCTTTGTTAAATATCAGCAAAGTATGGATATGTATACATAACATGGTCATTTTCATAGTGCAGTAACACAAAGTGAGCTGGTTTTACATTTGCAATTATGACCTCAAAACTAACAGATCTATAGTTCACAATTTCATTAGTCACATTTTACATAAGCCATTATGTATCCAAATTTATCATCTAAAACTTCAAGCATTATTTCAGTTTCAGGCAGTTAAGTGTTGTGTCCCACTAGAAATGGAAAACCTACTGTTCAAGGGAGCCACAGACCAGTAGGTTTTATACCTATTCCCAATATAATGACATCTCCGATACAAGATGTGTATTTCCCACCAAAACAGGCCCAAGAACTTTAGTAAGGTATTGCCCCTGACTGTAACTAGCCAAAATATAAGTTTCTTCAGAACAAGTCCAAGCATTTTGGAAAGGTGTTCTCTCCGACAAAAAGAAAAAGAATAAGAAGAAGAAAAAAAAGAAACAAATGTATGAGTTCAAAGAAATTAAGTTACTTGTTCTTGTAAGATGTTTGCCACTTGTGTTGGCCTTAAAAACTCAGAGGCCTTACAGTATTTTGATAAATATGCTCACAGTAAAAGAAATACATTATTGTTACAATAATATTTCCAGATAATCAATTCATATCAATAATATACAAGTAGCAGCAATGTATGATAAAATGCTTAGGGTATGACCAAAAACAAAGCCTCTTTTTACATCAAACCCTAAAATCAAAAATTTAAAACTTAGCACAAGTTCAACATTTTTAGTTCAAACAGAATTTCAGCGGAAAAAGTAAAATGCTATGGCGCGTTTCTATTGAAATCATAAAAGCATATCCTGATATAACAAGGAAAATCATAAGCCACAACTGTCACACAATTTCAGCTTTCAAGCACCAAGCACATGATTTCTGACAGATATTCACTCATAACTTCTCATAATAACAAATGATTGCTTTAATGCCTTGATTTCTGCATTTATTTTTTAATACAAATACTCCTCTATACAAGTGTGAACATGCATGTGGAAAAATAGTGGTAATGCCGTGGTAGTATTCTTAATTAAAGAATTTACAAACATATACGCTTTATTCACATGCCATCCTTTGATCACAGTCACTGATCAAAGGACATGACCAATGGCAGGAGATTGTGTGGTTCCTTTGCTAATCTTCTTTCTACAAAAACAAAATGCTACAATAATTTAAGCTTTCCCATCACATAACCCATCATATTTGCAATCAATGTTATCTCAACTACAAACTGATGAAAACTATAAACTTCAGAAGTAAATAATATTAATAAATATAAAACATACTGTTAATAACTGTCAATCACTCACACAGCCCTGCAAGTTATATGGCTCCATGCTGGGAGGGGACAAGTATCCTATATATCCAGACTGAACACACTTTATGAAGGGGCTTTTAATATGAATAAGGTGTGCACATATCAAATGATACATTACCTGAGTCTTCATGTTCTAAATATTGTCACTTCCCTATGTACTTGGAATGGTTGATTTCCTAACCACTTGTGGCACCAGAGAGGCACAATCTCCCAAACAATAAATCTATGGCACATTAGCCTACTGAGTCATGATCTGCAAGCTCCTATAATTATTTCATGTTGCTGTTGCACCCCCTAACAACTCCGCCTGAAATACAAAATCTCCTCCATGTCTAACCAGCAACATGCACACAGATCCAACTATTTCTGTTATATTTGGTTGATAGACTTAAATAGGAGACTACTGAAAATAAAGTTCATGAGTTTTAAGATTCTATTCTAGAAATGTACCTAAGGAACCATTCCAAGCTCTATTTTACCAGAATATATGAGTCATGTTAGCTGGTCTTTGCTGGAAAACAGAATGCAAAAATTACATAGATCATTTGACTATGGTGCTATTAATTATATTGGAATCTTATCATGTTTTCCACGTTACAGCAAAAGCAGCACTTTCCCCGATAGCAGCACCCTTCACAACATTCTCCTGCCAGACCTGCTGGACCTATTACAGAAAGAGGTACATGGTTTCTATGTGACTCGAGGACACCACTGGTATAGAAAGTCAGCCTTTGAATTGATTGCGGGACTATCATTACCCTAAGGAAAAGAGGGATCAATTGCAGTTTTGAGTTTTTATAGTATTCCATTACTGGAAAAGAACCTGGAAATATCAGGAAGAAGTTACTCATACACTGACTGAGAAAGATGGACCTAAGAGAGACACAAGAAAAAGATGCCATGGTTGCTATGAAAATATCTCTCTCTTTACAGGGTTCAAGTTAGCCAGAAATAAAGCTAGAAAAGTTAACATTCTGTAATGAGTGTGAAGACAAACCATACTTTTATATCACGTTTCATGAAAACTATTAGTATTATACCTGCAAAACTATTTTTTCCTTTCAACTAATTAATGCTAGTTTTCACTTTATTATTAATAGGCATTTTCTATCCTCAATTACTGTATGAATGAAGGTAGTTCTCAGGGTAAATTTTTAGTTTCACACAGACATCCAATCTTCCATTTTCTTTTTTCTTTCTTTCAATTATCCACACTGTAATATGCTTGAACCTCTTGTTATTTTCCATTACAAATTATATAAATAAAAGACTAAGTCTATAACTCCACACCACAAAATTTATTAAACAATCTAAGTGGCCATGACTGGGCATGCCCTTCGGTGAGGGTCGATTTGGGCTCTGCCCCCAACATCCCCCAGGAAACATTGCCTTCACCTCAGTATGCACAGCATGATAGAGCTAAAACTCAGGAGCATTGAGTGGACTTACGCTGTGGCCAGCGCTTTCCATGGCCTTAAGGAGAGGAAAAATATACATTCACTGATATGCAAAATCACAACAGTGCTGTAGAGATTAAGTCGACAGCAATCGGGTGGGGGCCTCGGGGAAAAGACTCCAGGAAGGGAAGATTTTGGCTCCTACAGTGACGTTTGTGGATTCCCTGGACGTTGGCGAGCGAAATGGGGCCCAAGTCTCAGAAGGGTGTGGTCACTTTCTGAACTGTTAAAATACTCTCACTTGTTTCCTAAACAGGTTACTTGCAATGAAAAACAATATTGGATTCATGCACATTACACAATGAGAAGTAAAAAAAAATATATATATTTGCAAGGTTGGATAGCCCTGTGAAATTTTTTTTTAAATATTACCATCACATCTTATCCTTGGTGACCCTGTTTATTTAAGGTTTGTGTCCGCATGCTCTCCCCTGAAGCAATTCCCTGACACCGTTCCTGGGCTGGGATACTCAAAACAACCCGTCCGTTACAAGGCAGGGGAGGTTGTAACCGCTTTACTACATCGTACCTTCCGATCTCCTTACTACATTGTAAACCACCGATACTCAAAAAATAATTACAACGCAGTAAGCACATTGTAAGGCCCGTGTTTACATTATAAGTTGATTCCATTGACTACCAAGAGA
>NC_061845.1:1841036-1843536 GCF_019202785.1 Penaeus chinensis
AGTTTCGTTGCTGATATTTTTTTTCTTCTGTCGTTAATTGGACGGGTTGGATATGAGTTTTTAATAAGCTGTTTTTTGTGGGGGGGGGGGGGATTCTTTGCACTGTTTTGTTACTAGGGTTTGCAAGCAGTGGTTTTGAAACTGGGTGACAGTTGGGTGCATTCTCAAGTTGCAAGCAGTTGCTTGCAATGTCGAACAAGAAATGTCACACTCGGCATCGCATTAGGTTTTAGTATAGTTACGAGGCACTTATTACAGTTTCAAGGTCGTGGGAAATGCAGGTGTGGGTATAGTTACACATCAATTGCAGCAATATTGCAAAGACGTAATCTAACAATATAGTACCTATTTTGCCAGCGTGACTGTCATTGTAGTTTGTAGAAGTAACGAAAGTTTTTTTTTTATATATATATATATATACATTTAGGATGTTTGTTGCATACTCATTTTACTTTCTACATCCGGTAAATGACTTATATAATTGAAGAGGAGTCTCCTGATTATATCAGACAAGACTACGATAAGATAACGCCGATCCAGAGTTGGAGTAAGATATGTTGATAAGGGGTTATAGGGGACACTCAACCCCCCATATACTCAAAAAAGATATATTTATATCAAAACCCCCTCTCGCTGATGTCAGGTTTTATTCAGACTTCACCCTTCCACCCCACAATTTATTTTCTGGGGGGAGGACATGAGTCAGGGTGAGTGTAAAGGGAGGGTCATGGTCCTTGTTAAAATCGTTTATTGAGTTTCGTAACAAGAACCTTTTCCTGTAAAGAGGAATTTGATAAGCGTTTTAGATTCGCACTGAAGGCTGTTGTTGTTTTTGCTGTTTTTTTCTACTTTCCTTCTTCATTTCTTATTCGTCTCCTTTATTAATTGTTCTTAATTTCATGTTCGTCTCCTTTATTAATTGTTCTTAATTTCTTGTTCGTCTCCTTTATTTATTGCTCTTCTTCTTCATTTCTTGTTCGTCTCCTCATTTCCTTCTTGCTCTTCGCCTTCTCCACGTCTTCTTTTACGTTTTCTCAAGTTTCTCAACGGCGCAAAATCCCATTACAAAAGACAAATGATTTCCTAGTACACCGACTCACAGAGTTACGTTTCCGAGAAGAGTCCGGCGGGGAGAGAGCGGTGTCCTCGAACGAAACGTCACCTTGCAATTATAGAACGAGTGACAGAACGGCCGTATTGCAAATGGAAATGCACGTGGCATTGGTCGAGGAGGACTGGTGGTCGGGTGAAAGTCGGGTTGGGGTTGATGCCAGGCGGAGTGGCTGAGGTAGTTTCATAATGGGAGATTGTGTGTTGGGTGTGTGTGTGTGTTGGGTGTGTGTGTGTGTATGTTGGGTGTGTGTGTGTGTTGGGTGTGTGTGTGTGTTGGGTGTGTGTGTGTGTTGGGTGTGTGTGTGTTGGGTGTGTGTGTGTTGGTGTGTGTGTGTGTGTGTGTTGGGTGTGTGTGTGTGTTGGGTGTGTGTGTGTGTTGGGTGTGTGTGTGTGTTGGGTGTGTGTGTGTGTTGGGTGTGTGTGTGTGTGTGTTGGGTGTGTGTGTGTGTGTGTTGGGTGTGTGTGTGTGTGTTGGGTGTGTGTGTGTGTTGGGTGTGTGTGTGTTGGGTGTGTGTGTGTTGTGTGTGTGTGTTGTGTTGGGTGTGTGTGTGTGTTGGGTGTGTGTGTGTGTTGGGTGTGTGTGTGTGTTGGGTGTGTGTGTGTGTTGGGTGTGTGTGTGTGTGTTGGGTGTGTGTGTGTGTGTTGGGTGTGTGTGTGTGTGTTGGGTGTGTGTGTGTGTGTTGGGTGTGTGTGTGTGTGTTGGGTGTGTGTGTGTGTGTTGGGTGTGTGTGTTGGGTGTGTGTGTGTGTGTTGGGTGTGTGTGTGTGTTGGGTGTGTGTGTGTGTTTTCTATTTGTGTTTTTTTCTTTCGTTCTGCACCATCGATTTTTACCATTTTCTCACGTCATTTCACTCGGTTGGATATATTACCTTATTAGTATCTCAATAAAAACATAGATGGAAAAACATGTCTTCCATATAGGCGTAAAAAACCGGTTGTTTCTGTGAATCAAACAAAAACACACGAACGTTATTAATCGGGAACCCCTACTGGTTCACCGAGTCAACCAAGTTACTTATTTAAATGCATAAGTCGTCCGAGAAGTTCTGTTGCATCCCCCCCCCTCCCCCTCCCCACACGCTCCCACACACGCTCCATATTAGTGAGGATTAAGGCCCTAAGCATGACAATTCTCTATCCCGAGGGAGGTAAAATTACTTCTAATTGGGAGTGGCTGTTCCAGGGTATCCGCTGTCGTGGTTGTTGTCTAAGTTTATTCTGTTTTTATCTTTTTGTATGCACCTGATGTTGTTGTTTGTTGTTTGTTGTTTGCGTAAGTGAAGTGCGTTTTCTGTCGCAGGTTGCTGTGGGATAGTTTTCACTTTGTCACCTTAATGTCGCTTATCTTTATTTGAATAATGACACAAGTCGCTGTTGGCAGTGGATG
>NC_061845.1:1858536-1881036 GCF_019202785.1 Penaeus chinensis
CCCTTTCCCTTCATCTCTCTCTCCCCCTTTCCCATTCCCTTCACCTTCCCCTTCATCTCTCTCTCCCCTTTTCCCATTCCCTTCACCTTCCCCTTCATCTTTCTCTCCCCCTTTCCCTGTCTCTACCCATACACCACCTCCCTTCCTTTTCCCCTACCCCTATCGTAATCATTACCGGCATTATTATTGTTGGTATTTTGTGTTAAAAGGCCCTGGCTTCATCCGGCGCGGCATCTGATTTAACAGCGTTGTGAAATGTCCGGCCACTCCCGCTCTAATTGCTTTTATTGTTGATTTCCTTAATGACTTCCGTTTTGTTTTGATTCCGAGGTGGGGGGCCTGGGTTGGGAAGTTCGAGTGGGAATAGTGGGGGAAGAGATGGGGAGGTGATGTAGGTTATGGGAGGGAGAGGGGGGAGGGGGTAGGGGAGAGGGAGTGGGAGTGGGAAGGTAAGTGAGGGAGAGGAAGATGAGGGGGTAGGGGAGTGGGAAGGTAAGGGAGGGAGAGGGATGGAGGAAGGGAGAGGGGGGGATAATGAGAATGGGAGAGGAAGAAAAGGAAAATGAGAATGAGAGGGTGAGATTGAGAGAGAGGAGGGGGTAGGGAAAAAGGGAAAGGGAGGGAGAGGGAGAGGAAGGGAAAGGGAGAAGGAGAGGGAGAGAGAGAGGGAGGAGATAGAGAACTAGAGCGAGGAAGAAACGGAATGAGAGGATCAGAATCAGAATGAGAGAAAGACAACAAGAAAAACAGAGAAAAAAGTTTGGCTACAAATTAAAAAGAGGGAAAAAAATACTCTAGTTCCCAGTGGCTGTTTACCAAAGCACTCCCCCCCCCCCCCACTGCCACCCACCATCCCCCGAGCTGGCTAATTTAAACTCAAGATGACGGAATTTCTTTTTTTTCTTCTTCTCCTTCTTCTTCCTCTTCTTCCTTTTGTCTTTTTCTTTTTTTCTTGTTTCGTTTGTCTTTTCCTTTTTCTCTCTTTTCCTTTTCTTCTTTTATTTCCTTTTTCTTTTCTTTCTTCTTCTTTCTTTTCTTCTTTACTGTTTCTTTCCTGCCTTTTTTCTTCCTTTTTCTATTCTCCTTTCTCCTTTTTTTTTCTTCCGTTTTTGCTTTTCTCTCCTGTCTTTTTTGTTTGTTTGTTTTACCTTTTTCTTTTTCTTTTAAGGCGATTTGGCTTGTATCGGAGACCGTTTTTGGGTCAGTGTTAAATTCGTGTTGCTCTCGAGTCGAGTTTTAATATGACTTTTAAATCGGCGCCAATATTTCTCTCCGGCGACGAGGCGACAGAATTTCAGGGGGGGGGGGGGGTTGAAGTCCCAACCAAAGGGGAAGGGGTTTGGGGGAGGGGGAGGGGGAGGGGAGGTTCGTGGCATCCCCCTCCCCCCCTTTCTTCCTTCGTCTTCTCTGCCCCACTGATTTTTTTTTTTTTTTTTGTTTCTCCCCTTTTCATTCACTCGCTACCTAAACTGGATTTATTACCCTCGCATATCTTTTCCCTTAACCCAACCCCCTTTTTTCCTACCCCCCCATTTTTCGGGCCCCCCCCCCCCCCCCCCCCCCCCCACTCAACCCCCCCCCCCTACCCCCCTTCCCCCTTCCCCTTTCTCCCAAACACTTAACCCCCCCCTTACTCCCATCCTAGACACACCCCCCACACTTTCCCCCCCCCCCGCCCTTTCCCCCTTCCCCCCCCCCCACCCCCCCCTCTTCCCACATCACCCCCCTTACCCTTTCCCCCCTCCTCTCCTCTCCCTCTCACACTCCCTCCCCTCCTTCCCTCCCCCTCGCTGCCTCTTCCCTCCTTCCCCTCCCTCCTCTCCTCCCTCCTCCCCCCTTCCCTCCCTACCTTCCATCCTTCCCTCTCTCTCCCCTTTCCCTCCCTCTCTCTCCTTCCCCTCTCTCCATCGTCCCCCTCCCTCCCCCCCTCTCCCCCCTCCCCTCTCTCCCTCTTCTCCCTCCCCTCTCTCCCTCCCTGGCCAATGACCCCTGCCGGCTTGCTAACTGCCTGCCCGAGATCTGCAACATCGCAAGCAAGAAAATGCAACAGTCCACCACACCCTTAGCAACCACTGGCCTTTTCCCCTGCTTATGCTTGCCTCTATTTTTTTTTTTTTTTTTTTTTTTTTTTTTCCGTTTTCTCACTGCCTTTGTTTTATCTTCCTTCTCTTTCCTTCCTCCCCCTCTCTCTCCCCTTCTCTCCCCCTCTCTCTCCCCCCCTCTCCCCCCCTCTCTCTCCCCCTCTCTCTCCCCCTCTCTCTCTCCTTCTTTCCCCCCCCCTCCTCTTCTCTCTCCTTCCTCCCCCCTCCCCCCTCTCTGTCCTCTCTCGTTCCTCCATCTCATTTTCAATTTTCTCTCGCTTCCCCGGCTGCACTCGTGTGTGACTGCTTAACGCGACTTGTTCCTAATAACCCCCGTTGTCAAGGGGAAATGAAGCCACAACTCGGGCCCAAGGTTATGATTGTGAGGTGGGGGGAGGGAGGGGAGGGGAGGAGGAGGGAGGGGATGGGAGGGGGATATACGTACAGCCTCATACGCACATGTGGATCCCCTGCCCCTGCCCTGCCCTGCACCTGCCCTACCCTGCCCCTGCCCTGCCCCTGCCCTTGCCCTGCCCTGCCCTGCCCTGCCCTGCCCTGGCCTGCCCTGCCTCTACTGTACGCCGACCCTACCCCTGCCTTTATGCCTTCTCCCACCCAGGCGTGCCCATGCATATTTTTATAAGCATAGGCGCATAGTCATGCCTGTTTCTCTCTTGTTCTCACTCACTCACTCACTCACTCACTCACTCACTCACTCACTCACTCACTCACTCACTCACTCACTCACTCACTCACTCACTCACTCGCTTCCACACACACACACACACACACACACACACACACACACACACACACCACACCACACCACACCACACCACACCACACCAACTCCCCACCCCCCCCCACCCCCTTCGCTCGCTTGCTCGCTGATCTTCCTGATTTATTCATCATCGCTGCCGAAATCAGCTCGTAATTTCCCTCTTGCCTTGTTTGCATCCTGATCCACACGCCCTCTCTGATCCACACGCCCTCTCTGATCCACACGCCCTCTCTGATCCACACGCCCTCTCTGATCCACACGCCCTCTCTGATCCACACGCCCTCTCTGATCCACACGCCCTCTCTGATCCACACGCCCTCTCTGATCCACACGCCCTCTCTGATCCACACGCCCTCTCTGATCCACACGCCCTCTCTGATCCACACGCCCTCTCTGATCCACACGCCCTCTCTGATCCACACGCCCTCTCTGATCCACACGCCCTCTCTGATCCACACGCCCGTCTCTCCCGCGCGCCCCGTCCAGCCGCTCAAGCTTCCCGATGGACAGATGGACTGATGGACAGGAAATCCGCTTATTCACTGGCTGGCTGTCTCTCTCCTCTTTCTCTTTCTCTCTTTCTCTCTTTCTCTCTTTCTCTCTTTCTCTCTTTCTCTCCCTCTCCCTCTCCCTCTCCCTCTCCCTCTCTCTCTCTCTCTCTCTCTCTCTCTCTCTCTCTCTCTCGCGTATATGTGTGTACTTCTGCATATATCTTGATCACAGAGATAACCGATAACATAACAATGGATCGGCAAAAACTGTCATGAGACACCTGTCGTCCACCTGTGTCAGCTGATACACCTGGACGCGTTCAGGCAGCTTGCTACCCGTGCAATTCACCATGACAACGGCCCTACACACAGACGCTCTCTCCCTCTTTCTGCTCTACTTCCTTTGCTTCATCGAGAGAGAGAGAGAGAGAGAGAGAGAGAGAGAGAGAGAGAGAGAGAGAGAATGACATATGGAGAGAGAGAGAGAGAGAAAGAAAGAGACGGACAGATAGAATGAGAGAGAGGGATAATGAGAGAGAGAGAGACAGACGACATAGACAGACGACAAAGACAGACAAAGAATAGATCAACACAGACGGAACGCGAGAAAACGCCAAGGAAATCGCCACAGAGCGACAGCTTCGACTGGCCAATCCCACACGACCCTCACAAGAGAAGGATTGAAGTGGCCGAGTCCTCAGGGCGTCGCTGAGGGCTCCCCGCACGGGCGCTGGCCGGGCGAGCCTCTTGCAAGCACATGCACAGCGATTGGAATTTAATTGAATTGCTTTTTTTTAACCCTTGCAACACGGAGGAGTTTTGGATGTTAATTGTTTTGTGTGTGTGTTTATTTTTGTTGTATTTGTTATTATTTTTGTTATAGCTGTTGTTATTGTCCATGTTTTGTGTTGTTGTTGTTATTGATATCGTTATTAGTGTTATCGTTACTTGCCATTATTGGTATTAGTATTATCACCTTTTTGAATCCTAGAAACGGGCAAAGAGAGAAGGCACGATATTAGTCATGTCGAAGGAATGTCTACCTTTTTTTCCGACGCGAGAATAACACCTCTTGAGCGAGTGCGTTGGATCAAATCGGAGGTGTAATTCGGGATTCCTGTGCTTGCGAAGTTTGCTTGTTGCTTCTTCCTTCCCTCGCTTTATGTCTTTTTTCTTTTGTTTGCTTGTTTGAGTGATTCGTTTTTTTTTTTTATCTTCCTCCTTCTTGTTTTTCTTGTTTTCTTCTTTATTTTCATCTTCATGTTGGTGTTTATTCTGGTTGTCCTCCTTTCTTCCTCTTCCCCTTTCTTCCTCTTCCCCTTTCTTCCTCCTGCTCCTCCCATTTTTCTTCTACCTCCTCCTCCTCTCCCTCCTCTCCCCTCCCCCTCCCCTTCCCCTCTTTTCTCCCCCCCACCCCCTCCACTGACTCCCCCAACCCCACCCTCGTGAAGTGAAATTCCATCAGTTTTTTTCTTCAATTATTTATTTTTATTTTTATTCTCCAGGCGGGCGTGAGTCATTCATACCTGAAGGAGGGGAAGTTCCAGAGGGGCGTGGGGGTGGGTGGGGAAGGGGGGAAGGAGTGGGAGGGTCACTGCCCTTGCCCCGTCCTCCCTTCCCCCTACCTACCTCTCGTCCCTCCCCCCCTCCCCCTCTTCTTGCAGCCGCGCCATTTGCTCATTTGTTGAAACTTTGTTGTTAATTTCTAATCTTGTTTTTTGTTTGTTTGTTTGTTTTTTACTTCTTTTTCTTTTACTCTCTTTCTTCCTTTCTCTCTCTTCTTTCTCTTTGTCTCTTAAGCTTTCTCTTATTTTCTTTCCTTCTCTCTGGTTCTTTTTTATTTTCTCTTTCTCTCTCTCTCTCTCTCTCTCTCTCTCTCTCTCTCTCTCTCTCTCTCTCTCTCTCTCTCTCTCTCTTTCTCTCTTTATCTCTTTTTCTCTTTCTATTATTTCTCTCTTTCTATTATTTCTCTCTTTCTCTCTTTCTCTCTTTCTCTCTCTCTTCTCTCTTTCTCTCTTTCTCTCTTTCTCTCTCTCTTTCTCTCTTTCTCTCTCTCTTTCTCTCTTTCTCTTTCTTCCTCTCTTTCTATCTACCTATCTGTCTTTCTGTCTATCGGTCTCTCACGTCGAATCAAGGTGATCTAGTTATGAAATACATAACCTTCAGAAGTCGAAGTTGCAATACACCTGAAGTCACGAGAGCCCCAAGTATAAAGGGGAAAATGTTGCAAAAGTTGCATTAGCCCCTCCCCCCCAAACACCACTCGCTCTGCATGCGTGGCGGCCGACCAGCGCTCCGGCCATGCACCCTGTTTTTGTTTTCTTCTTCTTCTCTTTCTTCTTCTTCTGCTTCTTCTTCTTCTTCTTCTGCTTCTTCTTCTTCTTCTGCTTCTTCTTCTTCTTCTTCTTCTTCTGCTTCTTCTTCTTCTTCTTCTGCTTCTTCTTCTTCTTCTTCTTCTGCTTCTGCTTCTGCTTCTTCTTCTGCTTCTTCTGCTTCTGCTTCTTCTTCTTCTTCTTCTTCTTCTTCTTCTTCTTTTTCTTCTTCTTCTTCTTCCTTTTTTTATTACATTATGTGTTTTGAATTTATTTATTTGTATATTTATTATTTTTCTTATTATTATTATATTTATCATTATTATTGTATGTGTGCGTGTGCGTGTGCGTGTTATAACCTACATTCTTCTGGTCCTGCTTCTTGCCTTCGCGTCCTGCTTGCCTGTTGCTATAGCGATACATTCCCCTCCGTCTCTCTTTCTCTTCTTTCTCTTTTTCTTTCTCTTTTTCCCTCCTCTCGCTCTCCCTCGCTCTCTCTCGCTCTCCCTCGCTCTCTCTCTCTCTCTCTCGCTCTCTCTCTCTCTCTCTCGCTCTCTCTCTCTCTCTCTCTCTCTCTCTCTCTCTCTCTCTCTCTCTCTCTCTCCCTCTCTCTCTCTATCCCTCCCTCTCTCTCTCTCTATCTCTCTCTGTCTCTCTCTATCTCTCTATCTCTCTCTGTCTCTCTCTATCTCTCTATCTCTCTATCTCTCTCTGTCTCTCTGTCTCTGTCTCTGTCTCTCTCTCTCTGTCTCTCTCTCTCTCTCTCTCCCTTCTTTCTCTTTTTCTTTCTCCCTTTCCCTCCCTCGCTCTCTTTTCTCTTCTCTACACCTATACCTTCTCTCTTATCTCTTCTATCCTCTCTCCTTTCTCCCCTCTCCTCCCATCCCCTCCCCTCATCCATTCCATTATTATTGTTCTTGTTGTTATTGTTATTTTTTACCATTACTGGTAATGTTATTTAGTACTAAATTTATATTGATTTTTTGTGAAACCTTGTTTTTATTTATGGATTTAAACCCAGCCAATAGGTCTTGGGACTCGAACGCTCTAGGCTTTAAAAAATGACAGTAATATACATTAAATTGATCGATAAAATTTGGCCCAGAGCCAAAGCCTATAACACGGCGGCCTTTAAAACGCCCATGCCTCCGTCAGGATCACGCCCATACCTTAACATCACTCCCATTAATGTCATCATTACGCCCATGCCTTCGTCAGCCTTACGCCCATGCTCCCGTCAGCATCACGCCCATGCCTTCGTCAGCATCACGCCCATGCCTTCGTCAGCATCACGCCCATACTGTCGTCAGCATCACGCCCATACACTCGTCAGCATCACGCCCACCCCCTCCGTATCAGCATCATGCCTATGCCATCGTCAGATCACGCCCACGCCGCCCCTAGTTTCCGCGCCCGGTCTACGTGGCGTACGTGCTGCGCGTCACGGCGCGATCAGCTGATTGTGAACACCACACATGTGACTAGCCGGGGGGGAGGGGGAGAGGGGGGGTTGTCACCTGTAAGAGCCAAACACCATATAATCGCTTGGAGAACATCGCCGTCTCGTCGCTTCTGTTCTCATTTATTTTTTATTTTATTTATTTATTTTTTGTAATTGTTCGTTTGTTTTTTTTCCATTTTCTCGATTGTAGGTGTATTGTTAATTATTCCTTTTTTAATATGTTTTATTATAAACTATTGCCTTTCCTTTTCTTCTATTTATTATTTAATCATTCTTAACTCCATTTATCTAATATTTAATTTTACCTTCTCTATTCTTATACTTTCTATAATTTTTGTTCCTTCATCTAACTTATTATCTTATTTTTACAATATCGTATATATATACTCATTTCTTCCTAAATTACTATATGATTACTTTTATTAAATTCTGGTCTTATTATATTTTTTATATCATTTCTTTTCTATATAAACTAAAGATGATTCTTATCTATATATCTTTTTCTAGTGTTTATAACTGTTATTATTCCAGTTACCTATTATATTTCTATTTACGTTTCTTAATATGATTATTTTACTATATAGCTAGATTAGAGGGGAGGAGATGAGGGAATTATGGTAGAGTAGAGTTAGGGATTGTAGCTTTGTTATAATTTAGTTGATATATATCTTATATCATCTCTTTTATAGATTTTTATATTTATACTTGCAGAATTTGTCTTTAATTTTATTTTTATATGTATTCTATATAGATCTATTGTTTGCGATAGTTTTGTTTGATTTTTCTTATTCTATTTCCTATATCGCATTTGAGCATTTTGCTATTATATTATTTTTATTGATTAATTCACCAAATATATGCTATTGTCTTATATTTATATCTATATTACACTATAATCTAATCTATATATATATATATGGTGCTATATTATTGAACTTTTCTTTATATTACTATTTATAGAGATGAGAGTTCGAACCATCTAGTGTGGGTTATAATTATTTTTAGCTTCCTCTGTTTAGAGTTCTTATGTTGCTATCTATATTAGTGCGTATAGTTTTTTTGTAATATTATCGTCTTGTCGTGAATAGATGCTATAGATATAGTAGTTTTTGGATTTGAAGTATTCTTATTCATATTTAGTATAGGTTCTCTAGGTGCAGTAGACATTTGTTTATTAGCGATATTATTTATTTAGGTGCTTTTTGAGAGATTGAGAGAATGAAGAGTATAGAGAGATGGTATGAGATTGTTGAGATCTTGTTCTGAGATGCGAGATGACTAACAAATCATTGTGAGATTGAGGGTTGGGGTGAGAGAGGTGAGCATGGGGATGACCTGACTAGAGAGAATGATTAGTTTTAGAGTGAGTTATTAGTGTTAGAGATTCGAGTTCTTTTCTATATTAGTTACGTGATATATATTTTCTTATCTTTTAGTTAGTATATAATTCTTTAGAGAGGTTTTATTATTATTATAATAATTATTAGTCTGCGATGATGAGAGTGTTAGAGATGTAGACTAATGTCCAGAGTAGAGTTGTATATAGATAGCGGACAACGGAAGGTTGCGAGAATGAGAATTCTTATCTGATATTATATGGAGGCTTAGTCGTAGTGAGGAGAGGATGATATCTTTTTTAAATATCTAGTTAGGTTGCGTGAGATGAGGAGTTTACGTAGAGTTATCTTTAGTGTGAGAGTGTATATGTAGTTTTATCGTTTTGAGTCGGGTGCTGACTACTATTTCTTCTTGGATGCGAGGAGTAGTTATAAGTATTTTTTTTTATTTTTAAGTAGGATACTATCAATATTCGTTATCTTGATAAGATAAGATGATCTTATTTAAGAGAGATAAAGATTTTTTCGCTCGTTATAGTGATCTCAGTGTCGCTTTTTTCTTTTTAACATATAGTTATCTATTATTATATATTTTATTACTAGATTTAATTTATCTATATATAATCTTTTATTTATATTTATTAATACTATTTAATTATACGCACCTTGATCTCTAGTTTGTTTACTAGACGAGAATATTGAGATTGATAATTATTATCGTATATATATATAATTAATAATAAGTATTTTATATCCATATTTATGAGGGATAGAGATTGCGAGAGGATACTTGAGAGTTAATTAGCTACCATTCATTATTATTGTTCGTATATCGAGTTGATATGTTACTTTGTATATTATACATCTGTACGTCGAGAGACTTATTTTATTATATAGACATAGATATCAGATTTTCTGAGAGTCAGTGTTCTGTTAGAGGTTCGTCTCGTATGAGTAGTCTTGGCGAGTTGAGAGCTGACGTTGGTGGATGAGAAATTGTTAGTCTGATTAGTATTAATATAAATATAGATATTATTTTATATAACGTTTTTTTTTTTTTATAGATGCCCTTTGATATATAGTTAGCCCTGATACGTATTTTGATTACGGATGGCTTTGTATAGATTAGTGGCGTAGGAGGATATTAGCGAGATGGATGTGTATAGATTGTATATATAATTTATTGATAAGTTGGCTTTGTTCGAGATCTGATGATGAGAGCAGTGGAAATATTTAGAGAGACGAGAGAGTTTTTTCTAAGTATCCCTCGTTGCGATTTTTATGTATAAATATATATCCTTTCCACGCAGTCTTGAGTATCTAGTACTTATATTATACTTTTGTGTCTAGGATGATAGATAATGATAGTAGTATATTTGAGATATTAGAGAGTGTGGGTTGATTACTTTGTGTATGATAATCTTGCTTTATCGTTATATCTAGTTTAGGAGAGATAGACTTTATTTTTAATTTTTACCTTTTTGATTTATATTTTTTGAGCTATCTTTATGAATTTTATCTCATCTATAAAGAGTAGAGAATTCATAGTAATTATGATTATGTTTTCTGTAGAGAGATTCCGAGAGAGTTAGAGAGTGCATCTGTAGAGATGAGATTAGAGGAATTACTCTTGTAGAGGTGAGAGTATACTAGGCGTTATGCGATGATTTGATAGAGGGTGAGATTGTGAGTTTGATTGTTGAGAGCGGTTGATTAGGTCGCGTTAAGTAGAGGAGTTTCCGATGAGATATGAGATAGATTCGATGAGATCTCTTACCATATATGAGGATATAATTTGTATAGTGATGAAGATGATCTTGGTGGACGAGAAGAGCAGGGGAGTGAGAGATGAGTGATTTAGCGTAGGTTTGAGAGATGAGAGCTCGGAGCCTAAGAGAGATGCGTTTCATTCCCTTATATACTTTTATTATAACATATATTTATTTTTTATCAAATATAATTAATATTAATCAATCATTATTTTAATATCTATCTTACTTTATCTCTTAGTTTTCTCTCTCTATTTTTATTTCTATCTTCTATTAATATCTCTTATTTTATTATCTCTAATCTATAATTCTTGTCTCATCATTATTTCTTCATCTTATATATCAACTTTTTTTTGTATTGTTTTTTTTTTTTTTTTTATATTTTTTCTCACTTATTTTTATAATTTCTCTCTTTCTCTTTTTACCTCTTATAACTATATATTCTCATCTATCTTATACTTTCTCTATCTTTCTCTCATTCTATAAAATTTATTTATTCTTTTTATATAATATATATCATCTCTCTCTCCTATCTATATAACATATATATTCTCTCTATTCATATATATTATTTATATTCTATTTTCTATCTAATATTCTATAAACCCACTCTATTAATATAATTATCCTTTCTTCTATCAATTATATATACTTCCCATTCTACTTTCACTTCTTCTATTTCTAATCTCCATTCTATAAATTTTATCTAATCTTTCTCTATCTCTACCTTTTATATTCTTCTATTATTCATTATAATATTATTTTACTTACTTATATATCTTAATCTCTTTTTATATCTATTTTATATTTATCTTTTATCTATATTTATTAATTATTTATACTTATATAGATATATATATCATTATTATTGTATAGTTTTTCTCTATTATCTATTATTATTATAAATCTACTATATATTATCTTATTTCTTATATAACAGTCATCTCTCTGTTATATCTCAATATCTCCTCTATATCTTTTTTTACTTTTAATTAATATACTACAATTCTATATATTTAATTCCTTTTCTATATTAATTATTATTCCTATATTCTATTTTATCTATCTTCTATACTATATCATATATATTATACTCTTATATTTCTCTATCATTTCATTTCTTCTAACACTATCAAACCCTTCTTAACAGTAATTTATTTTTCATATACTATCTATTTCTTTATCTATATATTATCATATAGCTAATATCTTTTTTTATATATATATATTATTATATATCTTCTATTATACTCTATACATATTATCTTATACTATATTTTTATTCATTTATAGCTTAACACTTATAAATTAGATGATCTATATATTATTATATATAACGTTATATTTTTTTCCTTCTTTCTCTATATATTTATCGTTTTTTCTATTCTTTATATTTTTTTACTATAATCTTTTTTCTATCTTCTCTTTTATATATATTTTCACCTTCTATCTAGTTTAAATATAGCTATTTATTTATATGCTAATTATATTATTCATATTTGTAATTATTCATTCTCTATCTTTTTGTGATCTAATTCTATTTTATTGTATATAACTATATTATATATTATTTTATTATCTTACTTGACTATCGATAATTAATTTATAATAATTATTATTATTATAATATTTTTATATTATCTTATTACTTCTCTTCCTCTATATGATCTTATCTATGATATATATAATATTTATTTACTTTTCATTTATTTATATTTTTTATATTATTTTATATTAATCTTATTAATATATCTTTATTATATCTTAATCTATTTTTTTTTCTATATTCTATATTATCATCCTCATCTATTTTCTATATATTATAAATATTATTATCTCTCTTCTATATATCCTTTTTTTTCATATAATTACTCTCTATATATTCTATAATACTTTATATATATTTATATACTATATATATCTCTTTTTTTTATTTTATATATTTATTGACTTTTTCGACTTTATATTCTAGCTACTATCTTTATTTTATCTATTATTATATAGATTTATTTTAATTTTATATATTAATCTATTATACCCATAATAATTATACATATATCTTTTTTATATTTGTTACTTTTATATTTACTGTACTAGATATTATTTATTACTATATTTGTCGGTATATTTCCTAATTATATATCCATCTTATATACTTATCTTTATAGTTTTTATATCTTATTTTATTATATATTATTTACATCTGAGATCATATTACTATTATATTTAATAATCTGATAGATATATATTATAGATAATAATAACCTAGATATATTAGATTTCTTCACTTATATATATCATTATCTTTATAACTATATTCTTTTCTCTTATTCTTTATCTGTTTACTTTACTTTGATCTATATGAGATAAATATCCTATTATCTATAGACTGGATTCTTACGTTCTTATATAATATTTTAATCTTTTATATTCTTTATGATTTTGATATGTAATCAATCTAGTGGATAGTTATATATAACTTATATTATACTTTTAATTATATATATTTGCAATTTCTAAATATCTTATTTATCATTATCTTCTTATCTATTAAATTATATTTCTAACTATATACTGAGATATAATTGTTTCTCTCACTGTTGAATATGGGGGAGGCGAGGAGATGGGGGAGGAGAGGGATTGGGAGTTGGGAGGTATGAGAGATGATTGACGGTGATGAGAAGATTGATAGGTATGGTGGGATTGGAGAGGGGAGTTCTGCGAGGGAGGAGGGAGCTTTGGGGAGGGTAGGGTGATGAGAGGGTGGTGAGGGAGAGAAGTGAGAGAGAGAGAGGCGGAATCGAAGAGAGTGAGGAGGAGAAGGAGAGAGAGATGAGAGTGTTTTGGCGGGAGCGGGGGGACGGATTTGTGCTGTTAGAGAAATGGGAGAGAGGGGAGACGCGGAGTAGGTTGGGTATGGTTTTAGGGGGGAGATGGAGACGAGATTGAGGAATATGGATGAGATAGGGAGAGGGAGAGACGAGCGGAGTGAGAGCTAAGAGGAGGGGGAGAGAGTTAGGGGTGGGAGAGCCGAGGGAGAGGGATGGATGAATGAGGGAGAGGGGGGGTGTAGAGGGTCTGTAGAGGGGAGAGAGGGAGGGGCGGAGAGAACGAGCGGGCGCGAGCGAGAGTGGTGAGGAGATGATGAGAGGGGTGTGGATGAGCGTTGATAGATTGAGGAGGATGCTGATGAGAGAGGGAGGAGGGGTAGGGGAGGGGAGGGAGGGAGGGAGTGGGGGGGAAAGAATTCTCCGAGGAGAGAAGAGAAAGAGGAAGAGGGAGGGGGAATAGGAGGGAGAGAGGAGGTGGAGATAGAGGAGAAATGGGGAGGGAGGGGCAAGGTGGGATAAGTGATAGAGGGAGGGAAAGAGAGAGGGATGGGGATTAAGAGGATGGAGGGTGGGATAAGAGAGAGGGATGGGAGAAGATGAGAGGGAGGGAAAGAGAGGAGATGGGTTATTGATGAGTGAGAGGATGGGAATAGAGAGAGAGTCGAGGGAAAAGACAAGAGTTTCTTGATCGGAAATGAGGAGGAGAGGCGAGGGAAAAGATCGAGAGGAGGGAGTGGGAAAGAGAGATAGTGGTGATTCGAGAGAGGAGGGAAAAGAGGAGAGAGAGGGAGGGAGAAAGAGAGAGAGAGGCGAGGGGTAAGAGAGTTTTTTAAGATGATGAGGCGGGAAAGAGTGATTGGGAAAGAGATGAGGGAGGGAAAGAGAGAAGGGAATGGAGGTGACAGAGAGAGGGCGGGAGATATAGGGAAGGGGAAGAGAGAGGGGGAGATGGAAGGAGAGAAGATGAGGTAAGGAATGTATATGTTAGTGGAAGGGTTGAGCTAAAAGAAAAGACTGTAAAAGACGGGAAGTACGTGATACAATTGGACTTTAGGGTTGGGGGCAAGGGGGCGAGAGAGGGAGGGAGCGAGAGGGAGAGGGAGGGAGGAGGCTGGCCTGTAGAAAGCGAGGGACGTGACTTTTCCCAGGCCGCTGCACTTCGGTGATAGTGTTACGGATGCATCGGTTTTCTTCGTTTCGTTGCGCTGAATTTCTGGGTATTAATTTTAGCCTTTCTTTGAGTTTATATTATATATGTATATATATATATTTTTATATATTTATTTATTTATTTGTTTATTTATTTATTTGTTTATTTATTTTGTACACATATTCACATGCACACAATTGGTGGAAAGTCGCATTCCGAGACATAATGAAGCTAGAAATATGCAGACCAGGAAACCCATGGCTTCGCCCGGCAACATCTCTCTCTTAGCTACCAGGATAAGATGCAGAAAGTGTGTGATTGAAGTGGGGGGGGGGGGGGGGGGGGTGGGTATGATTCGTGGGGTATGTGTGTATGTGTGTAGATATAAACTTGCTGCCCTTCATTTCCCTCCATCTTCTTTCCTTTATTTCCTACTTATTCCTTTCGTCTTTTTTACTTTTTTACTTTTATTTATTTATTTTTTTGTCTTTCTTTTTCTACTTTCTCATTCTTTTAGTCATTGCGTCCTTGCCTCGCGTGCTTGGAGGATGACCGCGATGCCGTCACAGCAAGTTCCTTTGGCGTTTCTTTGTGGCTGGTGGTTTGTGGTTTTCTTTGCCGTTTGTCGTCCGTGGTTTGTTCGTGGTGTTTTTGTGTGTGGTTTCTTTGTTGGGTGAAGTTGTGATTTTTTTTTTTTTTGGTGGGGGGGAGGGGAGGGTGTGACGTTTTTTATAATTTCTTTATTTATTGATCATTTGGGGTTTCCCTGTTAATCGACGTTTGTGATATTGTTTGTTTTTTTTCCTTTTGGTTTTCTTTTTCTATCATTTTTCCCGTTTTCAATATCCTATTTGTTTTTTTTTTTCCCTCTCTTCACCTTTTCACTCCTTTTCTCTTGCTTCGCCCCCCCCCCCTCTCTTTGCCCCCCCCCCTCTTTCCCCCCGAGGGTTGTCACCACCTCATTACGGAATGCCTGCGGGAGCCTCCGTGTCCTCCTCGGGGACTTTGCACTGTTTATGGTCCTCGCCCCCCCCCCCTTCCTTCCCTTCCCCCCTTCCTCCCCCACCCCCTTCCTTCCCTTCCCCTCTCTTCTCTCTGGACTATGAAATTTTTGGTTTGCTTGGGTGGGCGGGGGGGTGACGGGTGAGGGCGTGAGAGGGTGGGGGGCTCTGGAGGGGGCAGTGAGGGTTGAAAGATGAGGGGGAGGGAGGGAGATTATGAAGAGGGGGAGAAGAGTAGGGTGAGGGGGGGAGTGAGAGTGTGAGAGATGGCTGAGAGGAGAGCGACAGCGACAGATAGAGATGGAGAGATGTAGGGAGTGAGAGAGTGACCCATCGACCCAGTCCAGAGTGAAGAGGAAGAGAGAGACTGAGAGCGAGAGCGATCCGGGATGAGCGGCAGACAGAGATGAGAGAGGAGAGAGAGCGACAGCGTCAGCGAGTTTTTGTGTCAGTCTCAGAGTATCAGCGTGTCGGGAATCCGGTGGCCCCAACCGGCGCTGGTCTCACGCTGGCCCCTTCAGTGTCGGAAAATTTCTGCGTTTTTTTCGGTCTCGTTTCATCTCCCTCGATATGGACTTTTTTCTGTGTTTTTTGTCTTTTCTTTCTTGTTTATTTCTTTTTTCTCTCTCTCTCTCTCTCTCTTCTCTCTCTCCTCTCTCTCTCTCTCTCTCTTCTCTCTCTCTCTTCTCTCTCTCTCTCTTCTCTCTCTCTCTCTTTCTCTCTTCTTTTTCTCTCTCTCTTCTCTCTCTTTCCTATCTTTTTTTCTCTTCTCTCTTCTTCTTTTTTTTTTTATTTTTTTTTTTTCCCCCTCTCCTCTCTCTTTTCTCTCTTCTCTTTCTCTTCTTCTCCCCCTCTTTTTCTCCCACCCCCCTCTTCTCTATCTTTTTTTTTTTTTCTCCTTCTTAACTCTCTCTCCCTTTCTTTTTCTCTCTCTCTCTCTCTCTTTCCTCGCTCTCCTCTTGTTTCCTTCTTTTTCTCTCTCTGCTCCTCTCTTTCTCTCTCTCTTTTCTCTCTCTTTCTCTCTTCTCTTCTCTCTCTCTTTCTTCTCTCTCTCTCTCTCTCTCCTCTCTCCTATCTCGCCGTCTCTTCTCTCTTCTCTCTCTCTCTCTCTCTTCTCTCTCTCTCTCTCTCTCTTCTTCTGTGGCATACGTACGTGGTGTCTCCGGCGGGGTAAAAATATCCTTGAGGGGGATATCTCCTGAGGGGGGGGTCGGTTTTTTTAATCGTTTGTGTTGATTGGTGTTGCCTTCTTCTGTCTTCTTTCTCATTCTTTCTCCTCTCTCTGTACCTTTCTCTGTTGTAAATATGTGATCAGTTTCCTGTTGGGTGTGTGTATATCTCTGTGCCTTTGGTTTCCTTTTGTGTTTATCTACCTATGTACTTTTCCATTGCTTTATCTTTATCTATCTCTGCATCTATTTATTTATAATATATTCCATGTATATAATTCATCCTTCCAAGTGGCGGGACGTCGATAGACAGAGCTCTCGACCAAGGGGGGGCGGGGGGGGGGGTTGGCGTTAATTGGGGGTGGGGGGGGACTGAGGGAAGGGGGGTCGTCTTCCCTCCCCCCCCCTTTCTCCAGATGGAAAAGTCAGCCCAGTTTCGGGTCGTCAATGAAGCGGGTCTTCGGCTGTGGCTAAGAGTGATTGTGGGTTTGTTTGTGTTTGTTTGTTTGTGAGAGGGATACAGGTTGTGCTCGTTGGCCAGATTAATGTCGTTTGTGTCTTTGATTAGGTGGTTGGATGGGTATGTGTTTGTATGTTATATGTGTCTTTCTGTCTGTCTGTCTGCGTGAACGTATGTGTTTGTGTGTAGGCTACGCGTACGTATGTGAGTGAGAGTCATTGAATCAGTGCGACTGTGTGTGCTCAGATTGATTAGATAAAGAATATTGTGCACAGCTATCTTTCGCCTAAATGGTTCAGGCTGTTTATCGCGGGTGTACTTTAATCACAGATAACACGGTCACAAACACACTTTACCTTTTATTTATTTATTTTTGATTTGGCTGCGAGGAGAGATTTCTATCGTGTATCTGAATAGGAGGGATTTGTATCTATGGAGAAAAAAAAAAAAACGGAGAAAAAAGGTAAGGATATAAGGAGATAAACCCTTTTTCTTACAATATATATATATTTATAATTTTCTTACAATATATATATAATTTCCTTGCAATATATATATAATTTCCTTACAATATATATATATAAATTATTTCCTTGCAATATATATATAATTTCCTTACAATATATATATAATTTCCTTACAATATATATATAATTCCCTTACAATATATATATATAATATCCTTACAATATTATATATATATATTGTTTGGTTTGGGTTGGTTTGGTTTGGTTTTAGATGGAGCAGATCACGAGTCCACGCGGTTTGGCAACAGACATCGGGTATATATCAGGTTTTGCTCACCTTTCGCGTCGTCCTGCAGCGAGAAGTGGGATTTTATGTTTATCACCGTTCCAGATTATCATCGGATAGAATAAATCTTCTGAAGCTTTTGAAAACGTGCTTGAGAATCGATACCTTGTCGTCGTGTTTTTTTTTTTTTTTTCTATTCTTTTCTTTCTTTTGTTGCAGTGTATGATGTATTTTTTTCAATGTTTCGACCCCCACTTGTCGACGTTTTGTGGATGAATATTTATTTTATTTGCTTTGTCGATGTTAATCGGTAGAGTAATATGGACGTTGCAATCATTAGGCGATTTATCTCGAGTGTGTGCAATCCGCGTCATCCGGCTCTTTTCTGCATTTCTTATTTATTATGCATTTTCCTTTTTTATTATTATTATTATTCATCCTTTCATCAATACGAATGGCATTTCTCTCTTCCGTTCGTTCTGTGTGTGTGTGTGTGTGTGTGTGTGTGTGTGTGTGTGTCGTTGTTGTGTGTTGTTCGCGCGTTCCGTCTCCAATTAAATGTCTTCTGTGTGTGAGTTGTATTTCGTGAAAGGTGTTGGCTGTTTGCTATCGGATGTGGGAGCATAGGAGGGAGGCGGGGAAGGGGTGAGGGGAGGAGGACGAGAGAGAGAGGAGACGGGTGAGTGATCTTTAGAGTAGGCGATGAGAGATGAAGAAGAGATGTGGGTAGATCCGAGATAGTTGAGATGGGAAGGAGGAGAGAGAGTGAGGATATGGAGATTCTGTGAGGTTGATGAGAGAACGAGAGAGATGATGAGAGAAAAGAATAGAGATGAGAAAAGGAAAAGGATGAGAGAGAAAAGACAGAGAGATGATGAGAGAGAGAGGAAGAAAAGACCAGAGAGAGAAGGAGAGAAAGAGAGAGAAAAGACCGAGAGACGATGGAGGAAAAGACAGAGAGAGAGGTGGAAGAAAAGACTGAGAGAGAGAGAAAAAAAAAAGACAGAGAGAGAGAGAGCGAGAAGAGAAAAAAATGACAGAGAGAGAGATGGAGAGAGAGGAAAAGACAGAGAAGAGAGAGAGAAAAGACAGACGAGATGGGAGAAGACGAGAAAAAGAAAAAGACTGGAGATGGTTGGGGAGGAAAAGATTCGACCAGAGGCAGAGATGAGAAAAGACATGGAGAGAGAGAAAAATGAAGTGAGAGAGAGAAAAGGCCAGAGAGAGAGAGAAAAGACAGATGAGAGAGAGAAAAGACAGAGATCGAGAGAGAAAAGACAGGAGGAGATCGAGAAGAAAAGACCAGAAGGAGAGAGAGAAAAAAGACAGAGAGAAGACGAGAGAAAGAGGAAAAGACAGAAAGACAGAGAGAGAGAGAAAGAAAAGACCCCAGACGACGAGACGAGGACGAGGGAAAAAAGTGCAGAGGAGAGAGAGAAAAAAAGACAGCATGAGAGACGAGAGAAAAGGGGTCAAGATGAGGTGAGTTAGAGAGAGAGAGAAAAAGAGCAGAGAGAGAGAGGAATGAGGAAGAAGAGAAAAAAGACAGAGGGAGAGAGAGAAAAGACAGGAGTGAGAGGAGAAAAGGACAGGAGAAGAGAGAAAAGGAAGAGAGAAGAGAGAAAAGACAGAGAGAGAGAGAAAAGACAGACGTAGATGAGAGAGAGAAAAGACAGAGTGAGAGAGAAAAAGACAGAGAGAGGAGAGAAAAAAGACAGAGAGAGAGGAGAAAAACAGATGAGAGAGAGAAAAGACAGAGAGAAAAGAGAGAGGGGGGGAGAAAGCGACAGAAAGAGAAAGGAAAAGAGTTACAAGCGGTTGCACCGGATATCGCACCTTTTGCCACCTGGTGGGACCGCCTGCGTAGGCTCCTACGTGAGCGGCCGTCCGCCGGATAGGTTGCGTCTGCCGTGAATCGGAGAGCGGGTATTATGGGCCGTGGGGGGGGCCCCGTGTGTGACGCTGAGACGTCGCGACGCAGCCGGGCGTTTGTGCGATTGAGTAAATTGAGAAAAGCGAGAAACAGAGACAGAGAGGGGAAGGGAAGGGGAGGCGAGGGACCGGTGATGGGATGGGTGGGTTTTATTTTCCGAAGGGAGGGATATGGGAGGGAGAAAAATAATTAGGAAGAAAGAAGGAGATAGTTGAGAGAGATAACAAGGGCGAATTATAAGTCGGACGAGCGAACGAGGGATTTAATTCTGCTAGGACAAGCGAACGAGGTGTAAGAGTGGAGAGTGGGGACAAAGCGAACGTATTGGACGATATGTGGAAAGGCTGATAACGGCGAACGAGGTCGTGGACGATTGTGGACAAGCGACACGATGTGGACGAGTGGACTAACTTTTTAAAAATGCGAAGATGTGGACGATGTGGACGATCTTTTGTGGGCAATGCGAAAACGAGTGGGACGGATGTTTGACAATTGCGAACGAGTTTTGGTGGACGACGTGGACAAGGCGATAACGAATTTGTGGAGGATGTGGACAGCGCGAAACGATATACTTTAGGGTGGACGAGTGGGACAAGCAAACGACTCTTATGTGGACGAACTAGTGGACAGCGATCGACTTGCTGTTTTTATCTGGGATTTTTCATCAATATGTGGACAAGCAAACGATCGTGGAAAGAAACGAGGTTGACAAGCAAACGTACCGTTGGAAATCGCCGCGAACGATATTGTGGGACGAGTGGACAATGCGAACGAAGTTTTGGTGGACGATTATGTGGAAAACGCGAAGACGTTGGACGTTGTGGACAAGCAACGACTACTGTGGGACGAGTTGGACAAGAGCGAACGGGTGGGACAAGCAAACGAGGTGGACAAGCAAACGAGTTGACAAGCAAACGATGTGGATACAAGCGATCGACGATCTCAATGTTTGATACGTGGGACGAGCGGACGAGGCGAAAGCGATCGTATGGGAATTGATTGTGCTCTCTGCGAGGGGTTCCTCGTGTGAAATGCAGTTAACTAGTTCCATTATTGACAAACTCGTTGGCGTTACCCATGAAATATGGAGCGTTGGTATTAGTCAGTGGGGCGCAGTGGTTGACTAGGGGATGGGGGAGGAGAGAGTTTTTGAGGAGAGAGGGAGGGGGGAGGGGAAGGAGTAGGGGAAATAGTAGGGGGGGGTGGTCGGGGGGGGAATAATAAGCTGGTTGGTAGGGAGGTCGCCAGACGAAACTAGCGCATTCGGGTTTTTTTTTTTTTTTTTTATTCGTTTACAAAATTTGGTATTTCGTCGTATTGAATATTCACTCTCAAAAGCGCGAATGGACGCAAGGGTGTATGTCTGTCTGTCTGCCTCGTGGCTTAAGTGTAGGAAATGTCAATAACGTCTGTGCCGTGTTGATTGCATGCCGTCTGTCGTGCAGGTGAGCTACGCGTGGGGCCGAGTGCAGTGCTGTCCTTTGCTGTTTTGATGATGAATTTTGTAGTGGTTTTGGAATGAAACGTGGGGTGGGGGCGGGGGGGGAGGGGGAGGAAAGGAAGGGGGAATAGGATTTGGGATGGGGTGAGGGAAGGAAAGAGACGGGATAGAGAAGGGAGGTGATAGAAGAGAAGGGAGGATTTGCTAGAGGGTGAGGGGGAGAAGGACGAAAGAGTAAAGCTTTTCAGGGGGGATGGGAAAGGGACAAGGGGATAGAAGGGAGAGAAAGAGAAGGGGGGGTAGAGAGAAGAGGGGAATAGAAAGAGAAGATTAATCAAGAATTCCCGAAATAGACACAGGAAAATTCAAACCGAAGAAGAGGAGGAGGGGAGGAGAGAGAAAAATAGACCGAAAAAATATGATAATGAAATCAAACTAATAACTTCACTAAGCGGGCATCTTGGCTACGATCTCCCCCATTTCCCCCCCCCCCCATTGCACCTTCTGCCGGAGGATGAGTCGCAAGGTCGAGAGCAGGGCGAGAAGAGCACCCGAAGGGATAATACTTCGAGTGCGACTACGAGAGAGGGTCGGGGGGGGGGGGGGGCGTGGAGGAGGGGGAGGGGGAGTAGGATTAGATGGTGGGGGAGACTTTCTTTCTTTATTTATTTATTTATTTATTTCTCTATTTATTTATCCCTCCCTCCCTCCCTCCCTCCCTCCCTCCCTCCCTCCCTCTTTCACTAATTTCCTTCTCCCCTTTATCCCTCCATCTTTCCATTTACCTCTTTGTCTGTCTGTCGCGACAACGACGTCCACCGAGTAATAATTAGAGAGAAAGAAAATATGTCCCTGAGAAGCCATGGGACCCGCGTGTTATGGTGCGCTTATGGGGAGCCATGCTATTAGCATATAGCTTATCGCTTTCTAGAAACTTCAGCGGAAATCGGCTGGTTCTTCTGTTCTGTTCTGTTCTACTGTTCTTTTGTTGGTCTGTCCTTCTATGTTTCTATTCTGTTTTGTTCTCCTGTTGTCCTGTCCTTCTGTTCTCCTGTTCTTTTATTATGTTGTCCTCCCTCCTATTCTGTTCTTCTGTTCTGCCCTGGTCTGTTCTGTTCTCCTGTTCTGTCGTGGGGCGTGGCGGGGGACGCGGCTGAGCACGCCAAATAGGGCAGGTGTTCATTATTTAGTGGAGCTGCAGTCCCCTTTGTCTACTTTCTCTCTCTGTCTCGATTTCCCTTCTCTTGTTTTCTCGATTTTCTCTCTTTCTCTCTCCATTTCTCTCCATCCCCCGCGCAGCTCCTCTCCTCCTCATCTCCCTCCTTCTCCCTCCTTCCTCCCTCCCTCCTCCCTCCTTCTCCTTCCTCCTCCACTCATCCTCCCTCCTTCCTCCTCCTCCTTCCCTCCTCCTCCTCCTCCTTCTCCCTCTCCTCTTCTCTTCTCCCCTCCTCCCCCTCCCCCTCCCCTCCCCCCTTTCCCTCTACCTCTCTCCCTCTTCTTCTTCTTCTCATTCTTCTCTTTCTTAATCT
>NC_061845.1:1886036-1888536 GCF_019202785.1 Penaeus chinensis
GAGATTGCGTGTGTGCGTGCGTGAGAGGTTGCGTGTGTGCGTGCGTGTGAGATTGCGTGTGTGCGTACGTGTGAGATTGCGTGTGTGCGTGCGTGTGAGATTGCGTGTGTGCGTACGTGTGAGATTGCGTGTGTGCGTGCGTGTGAGATTGCGTGTGTGCGTGCGTGTGAGATTGCGTGTGTGCGTGCGTGTGAGATTGCGTGTGTGCGTGCGTGTGAGATTGCGTATGTGCGTGCGTGTGAGATTGCGTGTGTGCGTGCATATGAGATTGCGTGTGTGCGTACGTGTGAGATTGCGTGTGTGCGTGCGTGTGAGATTGCGTATGTGCGTGCGTGTGAGATTGCGTATGTGCGTGCGTGTGAGATTGCGTGTGTGCGTGCGTGTGAGATTGCGTGTGTGCGTGCGTGTGAGATTGCGTGTGTGCGTGCGTGTGAAATTGCGTGTGCGTGTGAGATTGCATGTGTGCGTGCGTGTGAGATTGCGTGTGCGCGCGCGCGCGTGTCTGAGTGTGTATGCGTGCGTGCGTGCGTGCGCGTGTGCATGTGCATGTGCATGTACATGTGCATGTACATGTTTACGTATGCAGTTGAGTAGTTATGAGAGTACGTATTAAAGGCACGTTCTTGTTTCTTGCCGAAAGCACGTCGCTTGCAGCGCAATCGATCGAGCCGGGCGGTCGAATTCTAAAAAAAAAAAAAAAAAGGAAAACAAATTGCATTTTTTTTCCCCCTCTTTCTCTTGTGAAAGTGTTAACATTTTGGGCGTCCGCTAGGGCTCGTCGTGTGGGCGTGCATGGCCGAAGCCGTGAACCGGGCTGTTCGCGGCTCCGGCGGCGTCGCGGCGGCAGGCGGCGGCTTTAAGCGTCGTTGCCATGGCGACGGGCGTGACGTCACGGAATCCGAACGGAAGATTCCGCCGGGGATTTGTGGCGCGAAACTTGCAAGCGCCGTGGTGCTTGATCATTTTTCTGGGGTTTCTTGCCTTTGCGTTTGGGTCTTGTTGTAGGTCACGGTCGGGAAATGATGCTCTGTTTTTTTTTTTTTTTTTTTTTTAATTATTAAATGTTAATTAAAACCAGAGAGAGGAAAGGAGGGGGGGGGGGGGGAGAAGAAAGATAATCGGATATTTGGTGCTGTGCTTGTGCCTGTACGGATGGCGTAACCGAAGGCGACTCCACGACCCTGGGAGAGGGGGTGGAGGGGGGGGGAGCGGCAAGCACGCAGGCAGGCAAGCAGGAAGACAAAAAAAAGACATATTGACGAAGTAAATAGATAGATAGATAGATAGATAGATAAAGATAGACAGACCAGAAATAACAATCCGAATCGGAGTGCTTGCGCCTGCATGTCCGTGCATTCCCGGACACGTGCTTGCACCAGAGCGCGTGTCCCCCCCCCCCCCCCTAGTGCTTTTGGCGCGCGTGGCCGATAATGATTGCTTGCCTTGACGTGTTGCGTGTCCTGAAGCTCTTGCCTTTTTTCCCCTTGCTTTTGTGCATTGATGGGGCTTATTGCGTCGCGTGTCGCATTTATGTTGTTTTAGAGCTCGCTTTATTTCTGGTCAAGTTTTCTAGTTTATTTGATGTGTGAGACGGATCCTCTGCCCACACTCGGAAGAAAATCGCGATGTGGGGAAATAGCAAGCAACGCGAAGCAACACGCGATAATGTGATGTCGGATGAGGTTCCATTGCATGGCTCACGGGGGGTGGTGGGGGGGGGGGGGGAAGGAAGGGGGGGGGGCAGGGTATTCCCGGGCGGTTTTAGGATTGAATGGATGTTGGTAAGGTTTTATATGGAGGCGGGGGGGGGGAGTGGTGTAGTTGTGTTCGGTGCGCGAGGCGTCGCGGTTGGGCGGAGTGGGGTTTGTTGCCGGTTGAGCAGGGCCGGGCCCGTTTCTCGGGGTTCCGACCCCGCGCAGAAAAAGAGGCAAGCGGAACCGCGGGGGAAGAGAGGAGAAGAATAAGAGAAGAAGAGCCGAAAAGACGCAGAAGAAGCGGGGTGGGCGGGGCCGGCCGTGAGGAAGAGTAGCAGGGGGGACGGGCAGGGCCGGGCGCTGAGCAAAGGAAGCGCGGGAAACGCCGGGCGCGCTGGGGACAAGGGGAAGGGGGCGCGGGGGCGGCGGGGAGCAGGGGGGGGGGAAGGGGAGGAGGGGGGGGCGGGAGGGGGGGCCGGGGCGGGGGCGCGCCGACGCGGAACGGGAGGGGGCTAGGGGGGTGTGGGGGGGGGTGGTAGGGGGGGGGGGGGTGGGATTTTTTTGGGGGGGCCCGGGGGTGGTTTGGGGGTGGTGGGTGGAAGGTGTGGGTGGGGGTGTTTGGGGGGGGGTGGTCGTGGGGAAGGGAAAGGGGTGTGGGAGGCTGGGGGGGTGGGGCCGGAGGGCGAGGGTGGGAACCCCGCGCGGCGGGCGGCGGGGGGGAGGGGCGCGCGGGGGGGGCGCGCGCGCCGAGGGGGACGGCCCCCGAAAAGAGCGAGAGAAAGAAAAGAGGGAAAAGAAAAAGAGCG